>NW_026526720.1:0-52406 GCF_024362965.1 Panthera pardus | reverse complement strand
AATAACCAACAGTTACAAATATATTTTAAGTCAATAACATTATGCTAAACAGATCTATATTAGACAATTACTGAAATATTGTTTATCTGAAAGACAATATTTTCATGTACTAAGTATGAGAGTTGTGCAAAGATTCTCTGTAAACTTGGACAATTCACCCTCAATCTCTTTGGATTCAGTACTCTCTCATAAAAAGAAGAGTCCAACTATATTGTCAAAACCTTCCTCAAGTTCTAAAATTGTGTTTGAAATGAGAATTACCCTCCACATTTCATCTTACTGTGTTATGGGATAATAAAACTTACTTAGGAATACCCTTACTGGGAGGACTATAAAATCTCACCAATGTGATATGCAGACATTAGACATCTGGGAAAGACTAAGCAAGGGAGTTCCTGTTCTTATTGAAGGATCAGTGTCATTCTAATATTGTTAAGACACAATTCATAGATGGGCTGATCAGTCTCTTCTCTACTTGCACTGATAATGGCCTATGGAAGGATAATGTACACAATTAGCAAAGCAGTTACTCATGTAAAGTAGTATGATGTCAGGGGAGAAATGGAGAGATCTTGCCTTTGAAAACAGATGACCTAGCAAATGTTGGACAGCAAAGTGGAAATGTCATCATTATAAGTGTGTAGAAAATTAAGCGTGTGTTGCACCAAAGTAAGAAATTATTATTTTATGTGATTCCCTATACATTATGTAAACTACTTTTTAACGTACTTATTCTGAAATTTGTTAGGAAATATCAATTACAGTAATAAGATATGAAAATATCAAATGCAGAATAACTTATGCATGGAGCACAGTGAAGAAAACACGACTTTTTGTCTTATTAGTTCAGGAAGATAATATCAAATGGCTTCTGAGGAGACAATCACTACGTAGGATAATTTATATGAAAAAGATCTGACTTTAAGTAACATTTATTATTACTTATTCTTATTCTCACTTCAATTAATCTTTAAATAAATAAAAGCAATATGCTACTCTTATTATACAATAATTATGTGTGAAGCCTGGTATACAATATAGTGACTGTATTATATTTGCTTCTTTTATCATTATCATATTTCCTCAGTGTGATATAAAGTAAGCTTTCAGTAGTCACAAAGACAATTCTAGGCTTAACTTAGGAGCATCAGGTATGGCATAAACGTTTTCAGTTATGGTAGCCCAAATATACTAATATAGGTATGTGGATGTAGGGGTAGTTTAGAGAGGCTGTTTCTAGTTTTGGTCCAACCACCCTTTGCTTTTTTCTTTCTTCCCTTCTTCTCTCTTTCTCTTTTTTCTTTCTTTCTTTCTTTCTTTCTTTCTTTCTTTCTTTCTTTCTTTCTTTTTTCTTTCTCCTTCTTCCTTTCTTTCTTCCTTTCTTTCTTTCTTTCTTTCTTTCTTTCTTTCTTCCTTTCTTTCTTTCTTTCTTCTTCCTTTCCTTCATTCTTTATTCCTTTCTTTCTTTCCTTCCTTCTTTCTTTTCATTTATTTGAATATAAGTCATTTCGAGTCTTCTATAATACAAGGAGGATGATCTCTATGCCCTTTAATACCTACATTCTGTGATTTTGGAAATCCTTGTGGACATTTCAGAATCTCTGTATTATACAAAACTAAACAAGAAATTCAGTTTAAAACAAAAAAACACAAACCAGTTGTTTAGTTTCCTGAGAATGTGAATAAAATCTCAAAGTCTGCTCTCTTTAGAGAGTCTGTGCTGGGAAAGTTATTTTCCTGACATTCAAACTCAACCTGATGTTTCTCCACCAAAATTTGGAAATGTCACATTTTCCAAAACGCGGTGTACTCACTTCTTTAAGGATATCCCTCATGTCGTTCCTTTAATTGCTTCAATCATCATTTTCTAGAAGAATGGGACACTAATTCCCTTCAAGGCGGTAACTTATCCCAAAAGGTATGAGTTTCTAAATACTCGGTGAAGACAAATCTCCCATCTTGAAGAGCCTGGGAATAAAGAGATACTCTTTGACCTTCACATTAATACACATACTGCACAGAATAAAGGACATTTTCCTGGGAGTTTTCATTATCTTAGAGCCAGGTCCCCAAAGAACTAAAACCTCAAGAGTTTACACCTAAAGGGACAAAATTAAAAGAATCTCAGTGGCATTTAGACCAAATATTATTTCCTAACTATGTCTTTTCTTAAAAAGAGGGTTCCTAAGAATATATTGTGGTTTCCCCCAACCCCTTTGAGATCTTCCTCTGCCCAAAGAACTTTTTTTCTATCAGTGGAGAGTGATATGTTGAGCACCAGGACCAGTTTGGAGGAAATAGTTTGCACTTGGATTCTGGAAACACATCACCTGCTATTCATCTTAATTCCACAGTCTTTCTGCTTATGTCACTTTGAGCAAGTTTTTAAGTCTCTCTGTGCCTCATTCTCTTAATCTGTAAAATAAAGAAGCCAAGAGTGTCTAGTTCACAGAGATGTTGCAAGGATTTCATGAAGTAATACATTTAAAGTCCTTAATGAGTGTCTGGCACAGAATCAGTACTCATTAACGTTATGTATCATTATTAGGGTTTTATAGCATAGTTGGGGACAGAAACCTAGACATTAAAAAAATACACAGCAGTTCAAGGAAGCTTTTGCTTCACTCTAGAAAAAATAAAACACAGTCACTGGACTCCAAAGTAATGAAAGTTCACTATAAAACTGGAATAGAGAAGAAAATAAGGAAGGAATTATGTTGGAATGATAAATAAAATTTAGATAAACTGAAGTTGGAAAGTAAAGGTATTCTAGAGAATGCTACAGAAGGAAGAGATCCACAGAGGCAGGAGCAGAAGCAAGGAAGTTGTTTGGGATAGAGGGGTCACACAAGAGAGAAGCAAGTAGAGTCTGATGACACATATTAAACCATCACCACCATCACCACTGTCACCACCTTCTCTGGGACCTTATTGTTGAAAGAAGAGTTGACATTTCCTTCTGTTCAATGCCTAAAACATTTTATCGGTAGTTCATTTTTAACTATCTATCTCAGAAGGCTGTCAATAATTGGTATTGTGTAAGTATTTGTTGAATGCTGGAAAATAAGTTCCTCTCTCCACAATTTATAACTTACCGTGGTGTACATTTAGCCTTTACAATTATGTTATATTTGTTTGGTTAACAATGTCAGGGAACGTCTTCTTAGAACCAATTAAAAATAATAAGAAAAAAACAAAAACAGATTTTAATGACATTTGATTAATCTAAAATGGGAAAGGAAAATAAAAGGAAAAAATGATTTTATTAAAAGAAAAACATTATACAAAATCCTTCAATAGATTTTTAAGATTAAAAATACCAGTGTTGAAAAAGTAATAAAATTATATCAGGTAATGGAAATATGCTGGCTAAGCCCAGGAAAGAAATTACATGAAAACCGTAAGCACATGAAACAAAACAAATAAGTAATCCAGATGTTCCATAAAACAATCATGGAAGATGTTTGAGAAGGTTAAAAAGATAACATTTTAAAATAAGCTACAACTTCGAAGTGGTTATAGAAAAGATGATTACCAAGGAATAAAAGAAGATCTAACATACAAATAATTGGTATCTTTGAAGAAAATAGGTGTCCTATTTCTTTTGGGTTTTCTACATAGTGTATCACGTCAACTGCAAACAGTGAAAGTTTGACTTCTTCCTTGTTGATTTGGAAGCCTTTTATTTCTTTGGATTGTCTGATTGCTGAGGCTAATATTTCCAGTATTATGTTAAATTGTAATGGTGAGAGTGGACATCCTTGCCTTGTTCCTGACTGTAGGGGAAGGGGTCTCAGTTTTTCCCCATTGAGGGTGATATTAGCAATGGGTTTTTGATATATGGCCTATATGATGTTGAGATAGGTTCCACTTTGTTGAGGGATTTTATCAAGAATGGATGCTGTGTTTTGTCTAATGCTTTTTCTGCATCTATTGACAGGATCATATGGTTCTTGTCTTTTCTTTTATTAGTGTGATGTATCACATTGATTGATTTGTAAATAATGAGCCAGCCCTGCAGCCCTGGAATAAATCCCAGTTGATCACAGTGAATAATTGCTTTAATTTACTCTTGAATTTGATCTGCTAGTTTCTTGTTGAGAATATTTACATTCAGTTTCACCAGGGATATTGGCCTGTGATTCTCCTTGTTAGTGGGGTGTTTGTCTGGCTTTGGAATCAAGGTAATGCTTGATGAGGCAGAATGAGTTTGGAAGCTTTCCTTCCATTTGTATTTTTTGAAAAAGTTTGAGAAGGATAAGTATTAACTCTTCGTTAAATGTCTGGTAGAATTCCCCTGGGAAGCCATGGACTTTTGTTTGTTGGGAGATTTTTGATTACTGATTCAATTTCTTCACTGGTTATGGGTCTGTTCAAATTTTCTATTTCTTCCTATTTCAGCTTTTGCAGTTTGTGGGTGTCTAGGGATTTGTCCCTTTCTTCCATATTTTCCAGTTTGTTAGCATATAATTTTTTATAGTATTGTCTTATAATTGTTTGCATTTTGTGGTATTGGCTGTGATCTCTCCTCTTTCATTTGTGATTTTATCTATTTGGGTCTTTTGATAAGTCTGGTTAAGGGTTTATCAATTTTGTTTATTCTTTCAAAGGACCAGCTCTTGGTTTCGTTGATATGTTCTACTGATTTTTTTTTTTTGGTTTCTATATCATTTATTTCTGTTCTAATCTTTATTATTTCCTTTATTCTGCTTGATTAAGGCTTTATTTGCTGTTTCTTTTATAGTTCCTTTAAGTGTAAGTTTAGGTTGTGTATTTGGGACCTTTCTTGCCTCTTGAGATAGGCTGAATTGCAATATACTTTCCTCTTTGGACTGCCTTTACTACATCCCAAAGACTTTGGACCATTTTGTTTTCATTTTCACTTCCTCATATGTATTTTTTATTTCTTCTTTAATTTCGTGATTAACCCATTTACTCCTTAGTAGGATGTTCTATAACCTCCATGGATTTGAAGGATTTAGAATAAAGCTAACAAAAGGGGTAAAAGATGTATTCTTTGAAAACTATACAAGAGTTAAAAAACAAATTGAAGATGACACAAAGAAACGGAAAACCATTTCATGCTCATGGATTGGAAGAACAAACATTGTTAAAATGACACTACTACTCAGAGCAATCTACACATTTAATGCAATCACTATCAAAATACCACCAGTTTTTGCAAAGCTAGAACAAACAATCCTAAAATTTCTATGGAACCACAAAAGACCCCAAATAGCCAAAGAAATCCTATAGAAGAAAGAGAAACAAAACTGGAGGCATCACAATTCTGGATTTAAAGCTATAGTCATCAAAACAGTATGGTACTGCTAGAAAAATAGACATATAGATCAATGGAACAAAATAGAAAACCCAGAAGTGGACTCATAAGTCAACTCATCTTAGACAAACAGGACAGAATATCCAATGGAAAAAAGACAACGCTCTCAGCAAATGATATTGGGAAAACTGGATGGCAACATGCAGAAGAGTCAAACTGGACCACTTTCTTACATCATACACAAAACTAAATTCAAAATGGGTGAAAGACCTAACTGTGAGACAGGAAACCATCAAAATCCTAGAGAAGAACACAGGCAGCAACCATTTTGGCCTTCCTTTGGAAAGGAAGAACTAAAATTGTCACTGCTGATAAAATGCTTTATATATAGAAAATCCCAAAAAAATCCACTGAAAAATTGTAATAACTAATCAACAATTCAGTAAAGTAAAGGTTACAAAAGCAACATACAGGATCAGTTGCATTCTTTTACACTAATGATGAAACATCTGAAAAAGAAATAAAATATCCTATCCACAATAGCATCAAAGACAATCAAATACTTAGGAATAAAATTAACTAAGGAAATCAAAGATCTGGCAATGAAAAATACAAGACTGCTGAAAGAAATCAAAGAAAACACAAATAGAAAGAATTTCATGTTCATGGATCAGAAGAATTAATATTGTTAATCAACCTATGGATGTAGCCCGAGTGTTCATTGATAGATGAATGGATAAAGATGTATTATATATATACAATGGAATATTATTTGGCAATTAAAAAAATGAAATCTTGCCATTTACAATAGTATGGATGCATCTTGAGAGTATAATACTAAGCAAAATAAGCCAGCCAAAGAAATGACAAATACCACATGATGTGTAATTTAGAAACAAAACAAATGAACACAGAAAAAGATAGAGAGACAAAACAAAACAAAACAAAAAAACAGACTCTTAATTATAGAGAACAAATGGATGATTACTGGCAGGGAGGTGGATGGGATAATGGTTGAAATAGGTCAAAGGAATTAGGAGTACACTTATCTTGATGAGCACTGAGGGATACAGGGAATTGAGTCGCTATATTGTTCGCCTAAAACTAATATAACACTGTATGTTAACTACACTAGAATTAAAATAAAAACTTAATATAAATAAATAAATAAATAGAAATTTAAATGGGCAGAACAACTAAAGAGACATTTTTTCAAGGAGTCAACAAAATGGCCAATAGGCAAATGGAAAGATGCTCAGCATCACTAATTGTCAGTAAAAAAGTTAAAACTACTTTTATCTATCTAAAAGTAGATACCACCTCACACCTGTTAGAATGTTATCATCAAGAAGACAAGAGGCAACAGGTACTGGTGAGGATGTGGAAAAAAGGGAACCCTTATACATTGTTGGTGGGAATGTGAATTGGTCCAACTGCTATGGAAAAAAGTATGGAGGCTCTCACCCAAATTAAAAATAGATCCACCCTACAATCTAGCAATTGCATTTCTGGGTATACACCTAAAGGAAATGAAAACAGGATTTTGAGGAGATATCTGTACTTCTATGTTTATTGCAGCATTATTTATAATAGTTAAGATATAAATGGAAACACCTAAATGTCTATCAATAGATAAATGGATAAAACAAGATGTAGTATGGAGAGGGAGCCAAGATGGCAGAACAGCATGGAAGTTTTTTGTATGTCTTGTGTCCATGAAATACAGCCAGACCAACACTAAACCATCCTGCACACCTAGAAAACTGATCTGAGGATTAACACAACAATCTGCCCAACCTGAAACACAGAATTCAGCAGGTACACCACACAGAGAGGTGAACTTGGGGAGAGAGAAGCCTTGGAGGGAAGGGAGGTGCTTTTGCATGTGGAGAGAGGATGGAGATGGTGGGGAGAATATGGGAAAAGCACCCCTCCCCAAAAGCAGCTGGAGAGAAAATGGAAAATTGGAAACAGCCGCAGGGACTGAACTAAAAAGGGAGAAAGAAGAAAGGATAAAGGATAAAGGAGAGGGTTTAAATTCCATTGAGACTATAAACAGGGGGAGTGCAGAGTCTGCAACTCCACAGCTCTATACCTGGTGGTGCTCTGGTCGGAAGAATGAATCCCCAGGAGCAGAGTGGGGTCTGGGAGATTCTTGGGCCACATGGGGAGAAGCGGTTCCAATGCTGGAAGGACATTTGGTAGAGGCTGTGAGGCTACCTGGTCCCAGCAGACCCCAAAGAACAGTCACATTCGCTGGTGCTGGAACAAGGTCATTAAGGGTGAAGCCTGGTGCCAGATGCTTGTTGTGATTTTCCATAATCTCTGAGACGCTGCTGCTACACCATCTCATGAACATTTTCTGGGGTGGGCTGTCACCTGTCCGCAGTCTCCGGGCATCGGCAGTAGCATGGTCCTGTGAACTTTCCTGGGTGCGGCTGGTATTCAGCCATTGCTCCATGAGACACTCCTCAGAGGGGTGGAACAGGTCAAAGCCACAGTCCCTCAGAAGTAAGGGGCTAGTGAAAACAGCCCCATCTGAGACTAAACTCATGAGAGAGGTACTACCTGGGGCGTGGTCACGGATAGTGTAAAAGCGAGGAGTGGACAAAACCTGAAGACAAAGGATGGGTGTGCAATTGCTGATCAGGGAGAACACAGTTCGGATACTAGAGACTGAGTAGCTGGAGGCGCCATTTTCACCACTTCCAGGCATGCGCACATGCACCTACAAGCATCACAACAATCCACCCCAGTGAGCTAAGCAGCGCCATCTAGTGGAGAACGGGGCTGTTACACTAGGCCCCTCCCAACTGGGCCAACCTCACTCTTCAAGAACAGAAGTCTCACTGCCTGCTTAGTTTATGGACTATAAAGTCTGACTTCTAGGGGAGAATGAACTAATTTCAGTCATATTTCAGTCTGTTAGCAGGTCCATCTATTCAATTTTCTTTCTTTCCTTTTTTTTTTCTTTTTTTCTCTTTTTCATTCTTTTCTTTTTCAATTGTTATTAAAAATATTTTTCTCTAATTGTTTTGCTATATTTTTTACTTTTGTGTAATTTTTTTCAAATTCTACTTTACTTCCATTATTTCAATTTAGTCTATTTCAATGTATTCATTTTTATAAATTTTCAAACAATTTCCTTTTTTTTCTTTTTTCCCCTTTTTTCTCTAATCTATTAAGCCACTTTCAACACCCAGATCAAAACACATCTAGGATCTAGCATCATCTATTCAACTTTTTGTGTGTATTTTTAATTTTCTAATTTTAATATTTTTTAATTTTAATTTTTCTACCTCATTAATTAATTTTCTCCCTTCAAAATGATGAAATAAAGGAATTCACCCCAAAAGAAAGAGTAGGAAGAAATGACATTCAGGGACTTAACCAACACAGATACAAGCAAGATGTCTGAACCAGAATTTAGAAGTAAAAACTAGTCAGGATGAAATAAAAAATGCTATAACTGAGCTGCAATCACGAATGGATGCCATAGCATCAAGGATGGGTGAGGCAGAACAGAGAATCAACGATATAGAGGACAAACTTATGGAGAATAATGAAGCAGAAAAAAAGAGGGAGATTAAGGCAAAAGAGCATGATTTAAGAATTAGAGAAATCATTGACTCATTAAAAAGGAACAACATCAGAATCATAGGGGTCCCAGAAGAGGAAAAAAGAGAGATAGGGATAGAAGGGTTATGTGAGCAAATCATAGTGGAAAACTTTACCAACCTGGGGAAAGACACAGACATCACAACCCAGGAAGCATGGAGGACTACCATAGATTCAGCAAAAACCTACCATCAACAAGGCATATCATAGTCAAATTCACAAAATACTCAGGCAAGGAGAGAATCATGAAAGCAGCAAGGGAAAAAAGTCCTTAACCTACTAGGGAAGACAGATCAGGTTTGCAGCAGACTATCCACAGAAACTTGGCAGGCCAGAAAGCAGTGGCAGGATATATTCAGTGTGCTTAATCAGAAAAATATGCAGCCAAGAATTCTTTATCCAGAAAGGCTGTCATTCAAAATAGAAGGAGAGATAAAAAGTTTCCCAGACAAACAAAAATTAAAGGAGTTTGTGACCACTAAACCAGCCCTGCAAGAAATTCTAAGAGGGACTCTCTGAGGGGAAAAAAGATGAATATATATATATATATATATATATATATATATATATATATATATCAAAAGTAACGAGATTAGAAAAGGCCAGAGAACACCACCAGAAACTCCAACCCTACAACTATCATAATGGCAATAAATTCATATGTTTCAGTACTCACTGTAAATGTCAATGGGCTCAGTGCTCCAGTCAAAAGACATAGGATAACAGAATGGATAAGAAAACAATATCCTTCGATATACTGTTTACAAGAGAACCACTTTAGACCTTAAGACACCTTCAGATTGAAAATAAGGGGATGGAGAACCATCTATCATGCTAATGGTCAACAAAAGAAAGCCAAAGTAGCCACACTTATATCAGACAATCTAGACTTTAAAATAAGGACTGTATCAAGGGATGCAGGAGGGCATTATATCATAATCAAGGGGTCTATCCACCAAGAAGACCTAACAATTGTAAACATTTATGTGCCAAATGTGAGAGCACCCAAATATATAAATCAATTAATCACAAACATTAAGAAACTCATCGATAGTAATACCTTAATAGTAGGAGACTTCAACATCCCACTCACAGCAATGGACAGATCATCTAATCAAAAAATCCACAAGGAAACAATGGCTTTGAATGACACACTGGACCTGATGACCTTAACAGATATATTCAGAACATTTCATCCTAAAGCAGCAGAATATACATTCTTCTCCAGTGCCCATGGAACGTTCTCCAGAATAGACCATATACTGGGACAAAAACCAGCCCTAAGTAAGTACAAAAAGATCAAGATCATACCATGCATATTTTCAGACCACAACGCTATAAAACTCGAATCAACCACAATAAAAAATTTGGAAAGGTAACAAATACTTGGAGACTGAAGAATATTGTACCAAAAATGAATGGGCTAACAAAGCAGTTAAAGAGGAAATTAAGAAGTATATGGAATTCAATGAAAATGATAAGACCACAACCCAAAACCTCTGGGACATAGCAAAGGTGGTCATAAGAGGAAAGTATATAGCAATCCAGGCCTTCCTAAAGAAGGAAGAAAGATCTCAGATACACAACCTAACCTCACACCTTAAGGAGTTGGGAAAAAGAACAGCAAATAAAGCCAGCAGAAGACAGGAAATAACAAAGATGAGAGCAAAAATTAATGCTATCAAAACCAAAAAAACAGTAGAACCGATCAGTGAAACCAGAAGCTTGTTCTTTGAAAGAATTAACAAAATTGATAAACCACTAGCCAGTTTGATAAAAAAGAAAAAGGAAAGGACTCAAATAAATAAAATCAATAATGAAAGAGGAGAGATCACCACCAACACAACAGAAATAAAAACAATAATAAGAGAATATTATGAGAAATAATTAGCCAATAAAATGGGCAATCTGGAAGAAATGGACAAATTCCTAGAAACATATACACTACCAAAACTGAAACAGAAAGAAATAGAAAATTTGAACAGACACATAACCAGCAAGGAAATCGAATTAGTAATCAAAAATCTGCCAAAAAACAAGAGTCCAGGGCCAGATGGCTTTCTAGGGGAATTCTACCAAACATTTAAGGAAGAGTTAACACCTATTCTCTTGAAACTGTTCCAAAAAATAGAAATGGAAGGAAAACTTCCAAACTCTTTCTATGAAGCCAGCATTACCTTGATTCCAAAACTAGACAGAGACCCCACGATAAAAGAGAACTATAGACCAATTTCCCTGATGAACATGGAGGCAAAAATCCTCAACAAGATATTAGCCAATCGGCTCCAACAATACATTAAAAAAATTATTCACCACGACCAAGTGGGGTTTATACCTGGGATGCAGGGCTGGTCCAATGTCCGCAAAACAATTAACGTGATTCATCACATCAATAAAAGAAAGGACACGAATCATGTGATCCTCTCAATAGATGCAGAGAAAGCATTTGACAAAATACAGCATCCTGTCTTGATAATAACCCTCAAGAAAGTAGGGATATAAGGAACATACCTCGAGATCATAAAAGCCGTATGTGAACGACCCAATGCTAATATCATCCTCAATGGGGAAAAACTGAGAGCTTTTCCCCTGAGGTCAGGAATGAGACACGGATGTCCACTCTTGCCACTGTTATTCAACATAGTATTGTTGAATAGCCTCTGCAATCAGACAACAAAAAGAAATAAAAGGCATCCAAATTGGCCAGGAGGAGGTCAAACTTTCACTCTTCACAGATGACATGATACTCTATCTAAAACCCAAAAGATTCCACCAAAAAACTGCTAAAATTGATTCATGAATTCAGCAAGGTTTCAGGATATAAAATCAACACACAGAAATTGGTTGCATTCCTATACACCAACAATGAAGTGACAGAAGGAGAAATCAAGGAATTGATCCCATTTACAGTTGCACCAAAAACCATAAAATACCTAGGTATAAATAATAAACAAACAAACAAACAAACAAACAAACAAACCAAAGAGATGAAAAATCTATACACTGAAAACTTTAGAAAGCTTATGAAAGAAATTGAAGAAGACACAAAAAAATGGAAAAAGTTTCCATGCTCCTGGATAGGAAGAACAAATATCGTTAAAATGTTGATACTACCCAAAGCAATCTACATGTTCAATGCAACCCCTATCAACGTAACACCAGCATTATTCACAGAGCTAGAACAAATAATCCTAAAATGTCAATGGAACCAGAAAAGACCCCGAATAGCCAAAGCGATTTTGAAAAAGTATACCAAAGCAGGAGGCATCATAATCCCAGACTTCAAGCTATACCACAAAGCTATAATCATCAAGACAGTATGGTACTGGCACAAGAACAGACACTCACATCAATGGAACAGAATGGAGAACCCAGAAATGGACCCACAAATGTATGGGCAACTAATCTTTGACAAAGCAGGAAAGAATATCCAATGGAATAAAGACAGTCTCTTCAGCAAGTGGTGCTGGGAATACTGGACAGCGACATGCAGAAGAATGAACCTGGACCACTTTCTTACACCATCCACAAAAATAAACTCAAAATGGATGAAAGACCTCAATGTAAGACAGGAAGCCATCAAAATCCTCCAGGAGAAAGCAGGCAAAAACCTCTTTGATCTTGCCCGCAGCAACTTCTTACTCAACATGTCTCTGGAGGCAAGGGAAACAAAAGCAAAAATGAACTATTGGGACCTCATCAAAATAAAAAGCTTCTGCACAGCAAAGGAAACAATCAGCAAAACTAAAGGGCAACCGACAGAATGGGAGAAGATATTTGCAAACGACATATCAGATAAAGGGTTAGTATCCAAAAATCTATAAAGAACTTATCAATCTCAACACCCAAAAAACAAAGAATCTAGTGAAGAAATGGGCAAAAGACGTGAATAGACACTTCTCCGAGGAAGACATCCAGATGGCCAACTGACACATGAAAAAATGATCAACATCACTCATCATCAGGGAAATACAAATCAAAACCACAATGAGATCCCACCTTATACCTGTCAGAATGGCTAACATTAACAACTCAATCAACAACAGATGTTGGCGAGGATGCAGAGAAAGAGGATTTCTTTTGCATTGTTGGTGGCAATACAAGAGAATAAGCCACTCTGGAAAACAGTATGGAGGTTCCTCAAAAAACTAAAAATAGAACTACTCTATGACCCAGCAATTGCACTACTAGGCATTTATCCACGGGATATAGGTGTGCTGTTTCAAAGGGACACATGCACCCCATGTTTATAGCAGCACTATCCACAATAGCCAAAGTATGGAAAGAGCCCAAATGTCCATCGGTGGATGAATGGATGAAGAAAATATGGTATATATGTGTGTGTGTGTGTGTGTGTGTGTGTGTGTGTATAGGAGTATTACTCAGCAATCAAAAAGAATGAAATCTTGCCATTTGCAACTACGTGGATGGAACTGGAAGGTATTATACTAAGTGAAATTAGTCAGAGAAAGACAAAAATCATAGGACTTCACTCATATGAGGACTTTAAGAGACAAAATAGATGAACATAAGGGAAGGGAAACAAAAATAATATAAAAACAGGAAGGGGGACAAAACAGAAGAGATTCATAAATATGCAGAACAAACTGAGGGTTCCTAGAGGGGTTGTGGGAGGGGGGATGTGCTAAATGGGTAAGGGGCACTAAGGAATCTACTCCTGAAATCATTGTTTCACTATATACTAACTAATTTGGACGTAAATTTAAAAAAATAGAAAAGAAAATTTAAAAAATGTAAAAATAAAAATAAATGTCTTTTACATCTTTATTCTCTAAAAAAATAACCTAGGAGTAAACATTTTAAAAATAAATATAGAAATTATGTTTAGCGTAATGAAAACATGAAATATCAAAGTAATAGGATAAGATAAAGCTGCACTTACAGGAAATTTCTAGCACTCACCACCAACAGAGAACAAGATAAAATGTCTTCAATCAATGATTTGAGCTTTTACCTGAGTAAGTAGCTCAAGAAGCACAATGTGATAATTAGAATAATGCCTCCTCCTCAAAGCTTTCAGGTCCTGATCCCTGGAACCTGTAAATGTTTCTTGATTTGGTTAAGGAGGTTTCATGATATAATTAAAGTGAAGATCTGAGATAAAGTAGGACCTAAATGCAAGAAAGTGCTTTTATAAGAGAGAGATGTCGAAGAGGTCAGAGAGAAAGAGAAACAGAAGGAAGGCAATGAGAAGACAGAGGCAGAGATTAGAGAGGTGTGTTCCCTGGGCCAAGAAATTCTGGCAAAGCTGAAAGAAGCAAAAATGAATTCTCACCTAGAGCCTCTGGGGAAAGTATGGCCCTGCTGCCATCTTGATTTGTGCCCACTGGTGGTAATGTGTTAGTGTAACCACAGTAAACTAGTACACAAAAGAAAAGAAACAGTAAAAATCAGAGTGGAAATCAATTAAGCAAAAGCAAAAAAACACTTTTGTAAAAGCAATGGAATCAAAACCAGGTTCTTTGAGAAACAAATAAAATTTATAACCTTGTCAAATTGATCAGAAAAAAAAAGAAACAAGTTGGGGCACCGGGTAGCTCAGTGGGTTGAGTCTGACTGTGGATTTAGATTCAGGTCATGATCTCACAGTCATGAGTTCAAGCCCTGAGTCTGGCTCTGCACTGGCAGTGCATTTAGGCTCAGGTTGTGATCTCACAGTTGTGAGTTCCAGCCCTGAGTCAGGGCTGTGAGCACAGAGCCTGCTTGAGATTATTTCTTTCTCTCTCTCTGCCTCTTTCCCACTCACCTGTGCATGTACACACACTCTCTCCCCTGCTCTCAAAATAAATAAATAAACATTAAAAAAAGAAAAGAAGCAAATTACCAGCAACAATAATTACAGAGGTGACAGCACCATAGTTTCTACCACAGGTGAAAGTGGCCTGCATTAAAAGTACACTCAGACTCCTGAGATGTTGCAAATGGCCTGGCTGTTGTTAAGGAACCCAGAAGATGCAAGACTGGAAGAACAGAGACAAAGAGCTCTGGGGGCGAAGCACACGGATAGAGCTATAAGTGTGTGTCCAGTGGATGCAGATCTTTGTGTCTTATATCAATGCCACAATATCACCTGTTGGAGATATCACTGACCAGGTAGACAGGATGTCAGCCAGTCTGTGTCCTCAGTCACCTCACTGCCAGCAATGGACCCATGAACAGAGCAGCCATGGTGGAGTGAAGGAGGCTATGCACAAACCCAGCAGCATGAGCCCTCCCTCAGCATGGCTGATGGAATAGCCTTGCTGGTACTGAGGCAGCTACTGCTGAATGTTCATCGTCACTGAAAGACTGATTCTGGGCCATTGATATGGTCCCATCCCTTGAGGAAACTAACCAGCCACCTGGAACTAAATTGATTATATCAGACCCCTTCTACATTGTAATAAGCAATAAATGTTTTGATCTTATTGGGATTAACACAAATTTGAAGTAAAAATTTGCTCTCCAAGGATGCTTTCGCTATTATTAGCTGACAGGTCACAGAATGTCTACCTTATTGTCATGGGATGCTGGTAATGGCATCCCAGTGTAAGGGACACATTTATGATGATTGGGGAGAAAAGGCAAATGACCATGAAGCCAACGTGACCTCCCTTATGTCACATCATCCAGAAGTTACTGACTGACAGAACATTGGGATGTCCTCAGGAGTAATGCTCAGAAAACAGCTTAGAAATGATAACCTAGCATGGTTAGGACACTTTTTCCCAATGGTCTGTATACTCCAAACCAACAGTCATTACATGGTGTGCAGTGTCCCTGAGAGCTAGAATACCAACATTGATAGTGGAATCCAAAAGACGAAAGAAGTAGCCCCTATCTTAAACACAAAGACCCACTTGGGGAGTTTATGTTTCCTACTACTTCAAATTTAAGACTGATGGACCTTGCATTTCTTTGCTTGAGGCCATTCACTGCTACCTGCCTGGCAGGTCCAAAGCAATGGGGGAATTAACAACCCCAAGAGCTGCCTCCAGCCTGTGGCTGATAGGAGTTGGTATAGAAGTACCCCAGCCCCTGGTCACTCCGAGGGACCACCTCTGACGTTTGTGTTCTGAACAGGCTTCCAGTGTGTCTTCAACTACTGCAAGCTCCAGATGCCCACCGTAGTAGCCTCTTTTTGGACAACCTCCTTTTTCTGTCTCAGTTCCTCACTCCTATACTGGTGCTTCCTTCACCTCCCAGATAAATTACTCAAACTCAAATCCCTGTTTCAGGTTCTGCTTCTAAGAAGCACACACTGGGAAACCAACTTGGCCTGAGACACAAGAAGATAAAAATAATAAAATATAGATGGTTACGAAGAAACAAAACATCTGTATTTTTTTCTTTGCTAGGGTATTTCTTACGTCTCTTTTCACAACCAAGAGGCAGGCGAACATCTTTTCCTTGACATTTAGGCTACAACTAAGCTTTGGTCTGTACATGTGCTTGCGTGTGTACGTGTCTGTGTGATTTTAAGCTTTTTATAGCTGCCTTTTAAGTTGACATTATACTTTGGGTCGTTTTGCTTGTTTTAAATGAATACTTGGCATACAATATCCTATTAGTTTCAGGCGTATGTTATTGTGATTCTGTATTTGTATACATTACACAATAATTCTCACAATGAATCTAGCTGCAATGTGTCACCGTACGATATTACAATATTGGTATTACAATAGTATTGGCTATATTCCCTACATTGTACATTAATACCCATGGTTTATTTATTTTATTTCTGGAAGTTTGTACCTCTTAATCCTCTTGACCTATTTTACCCACCCTTCTTCTCTCTCTGGCGATCAACAATTTGTTTTCCGTGCCCATGAGTCTGTTTTTACTTTGCTTCGTTCGTTTTAGATTCCACATATAAGTGAAACCAAATGGTATTTGGCTTCCCGTGTCTTTCTTATTCCATTTAGCATAATTCCCTCAAGGTCCATTCACGTTATTGTAAATGGCCAGACTTTATTGTTTTTTTTTTATGGCTGAGTAATTCCATGGTGTATATATGCCACATTTTATGTATCCATTCGTCTATTCTTAGACACTTTAGTTTGCCTCCATAGCACTGCTATTATAAATAGTGCTGCAATAGACACAGGAGTATAGATATCTTTTCAAGTTGGTATTTTCATTCTTTTTGGATGAATACCCAGAAATGCAATTGCTCTCTCTGCCCCTCTCTCTCTGCCCCTCCTCCACTTGCACTCTGTCTCTCTCTCTCTCTCTCAAAAATAAATAAATATTTAAAAACTCATTTTTAAAGTGACTAGATACTTGTGGGGAATTGATGTGCCTCTGGTGGCTTACAAAAGTTTCGATGGGACTTATGTCCAAGCTGCACAAAGCTGGGCTCGTAGTTATTCAGAGTGCCAATCCTTAGAAGGTCAGTTTACTGTCATCTCTGCCACGGAGTTTCCCCTGTGTCCAGATTGCTGTCATCTCCTGGGTACTTGACTCTTTGATATTCTAGCTTGACCCTTCTTACTGCAGACATCACAATGATACGTAATAAACCATATGACAAGTTACCATTCTGTACTAGATAGAAGTCCCCTTCAGGGCTGGGTCTATATTGGAATAGGCTCTGTATTCCTCTTCCTTATGCTGCCTAGTATAATTTTTTGTACAAAAAAACCCTCATTCATATATATATTCTCAGGTGCTACCTTAAATGCCTTATGGCATATTCGTGTCTGCAGAACCAGGAAGAAAAACGAAGGGTGGGCCATTGTAAACACTTCAGGAAGTCGGAAATCAAGTAATGTAAACATTAGTGTCCTAGCCTATGAAATGGTAATAATAACAGTATCTTCTCTATAGGATTACAACAATGGTATAATGAGAGAACTCATAAAAACTCACCACATTTCTGTCAAGTAGCAAGTTGTCAATAAACGTTAGCTATCATTATAACTAATTCATTAAGAAAAGAAGATGTAGAAAAACCAGAACTGGAAGCAATCTTTTAAAAAATATTTAGCATCATGTTCAAGGATATGTGTTCTTAAATCAGAACTTCCTAAGATCAACTCCCATCTCCATCACTTATCAAAAAGTTTGGTTGTTGGCTCTTTGTCAGTTTCTTCATTTGTAAGTGTGTATATAATTATTTGGCCTCAGTAACATAATACATATAAAGTATTTAATAAATATCATTTTATAAGCTCACTACACATTTGGGTTATTATGATCAATTGTTTGGTTGTTTTGCAAATGAGAAAACCACCATCCAAAGCAGTTGGGACTTGTTAAGGTCACAGAGAAAGTTAGTGTCATTGTTGGCACTAGAATCCAATTTTCCTGAATCCCACCCCAGTGGGAAACACACACACACACACACACACACACACACACACACACACACTAAAAAGTCTGTTAAGATCTCAAAATAGGAAGTCATAAGTAGAATGAGTGTATATCCTCCGACCATATTAAGAATTCATGGGAGCAGCCTTCTAATCCTGACCAATGACAAGAAAAGACCAAAAGGTGGCAGTATATTCATGTACAAAGAGGTTGGTTGTATTGATTATCAATCTCTTCCAATGCTTTTCCTCTCAATGCTCAAAATCACAGGAGAAAATCTAGACTTGACTATTAATGTCCTGTGCCCACCCACAATGTTTCCTTTGCTTGTGTAAGCTTCAGATATCTCTAATTATGAACTCTGCTTACCGATTCAGAACAGAATTTCCCACAGCAGTTTGCTCCTGAAATCCTTATTGTTAATCAATTGATTTGTTGAGTCAATAACAGGCTTTTTAAGAACTTAAGGAGCATCACTGCATCTAAGGTTTACTCATTAAATCATTCTAGTGTTTGCCAAGTAGAAAACATCACCTTACGTTTTACAGGCATTTCAAGGAGGTAACATAAAGATGCCTCACTCCTACCTCCACAGCCCCTCCTCCCCTCTAAAAAATACAATATTTGAAATATTAGGTTTGCCCATTCTGAGAGTAAAACTATAAGTGAGTGGAAAATAATTGAGAATAAAAATGTACAAAGTTACTTTTGAAAGATCTGTCCTGAGACTGGGCAGAAATAAGATTCAATTACTTCCTTATCTAAAGATGGAGTGCATTCATTAGGAGAGAAGTTTGCCAGTAATGCAACCACAAGAAAAATAGAAAGCATAAAAGAAAGCATGAAGACAAGAAAGCATGAAAGGAAGGAAGGAAGGAAGGAAGGAAGGAAGGAAGGAAGGAAGGAAGGAAGGCGGGCAGGCAAGCTCTAAAAACATAAGCTAAATGGGGAAGTTCCTATTCAATTGTATTACATGGAGTGTAAGGAACTCTAGAGTATCATTCTTACGGTAGCTTAGCCAGATGCCACTGAATATTTCAATTTTAGTCACAAATTCTTTACGCATTTCCATATCCATCAAGTTAGTTTCAAACTAGTATGTGGCACCCCACACACCCATATGTAGATATTCTCTGGGGAGCCTGAATAAATGAGGACCATGTGAGTTTCACTGTTTATGGAAACCAAATAGTTAATGGTGAAATCATAAACTTATATTCTACTTTTATCTGTCATTCTCTTGTGAGCTTTGGGGGCTTTTAGGTATCACTCGCCTGTGATGTTCTTTGGCGCAAGTCAGAACTCAACCCAATACCCTTGAGACCAAGATTCTGTACTTGAAAACCTAACTAATCCTGGACTCGAAGACGTGTTTGAAGTCTATGGGCAACCTCTTAACTTCCTGTCATGACATTTCAAGTCCATGGATTTAACTTTCAAACATCAACAAATCGTCTTCAGTGAATATTCAGCTTACTTACATATATAGTCCTGTTTTTGTTCTCTGGGGAGATGGAAATAAGTGGTCACCTCGCTCCTTTATAGACTTAGTGATGGCTCTTGCTGTGCCATGTAGCCTATGCCCCAGCCGTGTGGGCAGCTGGACAGTTGGATGATATCAGAAAACATGCTAAAGTCCACTGGTGAAGTATATTTCAAAAAGGAGCGAATTTGCTGTAATGTTGTTTTAAGCAAAATAAATTGACAAATGGAAATCTGTAGCAATCGCACATCTGTTTTCTAATTCAAAGGTGACTTCTGAATCCTCCAGGCCATAGCTCATCTCTTCCATTTGCCACAGCGGTGAAAGGTGATTGATCTCCCTAATTTCACACAAAGTTCTGCCCTTCCTGGTCAAGGAATCTTGGGTGATTTATTTATTTATGCTTATTTAGCTGACAGGCACTCTAGAGATCATAGACTCCAACTTC
Source organism: Panthera pardus (assembly GCF_024362965.1). Lineage (NCBI taxonomy): Eukaryota > Metazoa > Chordata > Mammalia > Carnivora > Felidae > Panthera > Panthera pardus. Next base: position 32,261 of record NW_026526720.1, on the reverse strand, counting down.
TTATTTTACAAAGAAGGAAATGAAGGTCTTGCACATGCAACATGACTCATGGTCACGCAACTATTCGGTGAGAGTTCCAGGCTCACTATAGAGGACACTGGTGCCATGCTAGAAATTCTCTCAATAAAAATAATATTGAGGTTTAATCCAGGGTAAGATTGATCCCAACTCAAACAAGTGAGTGTTCACTGACCTTTTCAGGTTCCAGAGTGCACTAATGGTCGCAGTAATCTACATGATACCATTTTAAGTTTCCATGAAGTCTTTGGGGCCCTATTTAAGAACATTTGCAAATACCTGATCGCTTGACCCCTACAGTCTGGCAATGTCTGACATGCCATGATTAGAATTGCATTACTGTAGCTTAAGCTTTTATCCAGCTATTACATTTGCATTTGCACCTATTGCATTGGCAATGCAAATGTACCTGGGAGAAACATCACCACTCACTCAGCCCTCAGTAACTCTTCAAAGTGAAATAACTCCTTTATCTCTATATTTGTTAATTCATTGGTGTCTTTGATCATGCATTTAATGAGTATCTACTGTTATAAGACACTGTGGTAGGAGCTCGTGGATTTCATGGAAATGAATAGACAGGATTGTTGTCTTCACAGATTTTTCAGTCCATCAGGGAAAAAGGGATCTAATAGGATGTGACATGTCACAGCAGTTTTGTGAAAACATACTCCTGCTACCGCAGAGGACAGAGAAATAATTTTATTTCAAGGGGATCAGGTAGGGGAGAATTAGGAAGGCTTCTTAGAGCAATCCACAGAAGGTCTTGATGGGGAATGTTAGAGAAAAATATGAGTGCATTCAGGGTCAAAAGGGGATGGGGAAAAACAGTGTGAAGGGAAGAGGAGAGGAGAAAATCAAGTCTGTGGGTTACTCAAAGGCTGACTTTATCAATTGCCCATGTGCCTTTGTCCAGCTTAACCTAGCATTTGCTCTAGACATGAGCTGAAAATATATATATAGACTTTTTACTGATTCACATTCCCGAGTGAATACAAAACTAACACAAAGCATTAATTATGCAGGGTTGAATGGTTGGAATGACTCATGAGGCTCCAATATAGCAGGAAAAAGAAAGCACAGGCAAATATCAGAGAGGTCCAGACTTCCAGACACGGATCACAGGGTGCTTCCTCAATCAATCACATAGGATGCACTCTTATATCTGAATCATGAACTACTAAGATATGTGCAGGATACCTTGGGCTCAGGAGAGCCATGGTCTTCTCCAATGAGCGGGTTTCAACTCCTCTGGTTATGTAGCCAAAGTTGGGCTTCATGACCAAGAACAATAGAAGAAACCAAAGAATATAATAGATTCTAATTGCTAGCCACCTACTTGATTTTTTTTAACGAACAAAGCCGACAAACCAGTACAGATTGCTTACTGTGTCTCTCTTAGATGTTAGCACGCGAATATTTAATTGCTTTCATTCTGATTTGGCCAAGAATCTGCACCTCAGCTCCAGTCATCCCTGGAAGTAAGTGTAAGATTCAATAGGTCAGCTGTTGTATGTATTTACACATATAATCTACACTTCCTCAAACCAGAAGAGGACAATTAAGGGTAAAGTGCTAATACAATGATAGGAAAAACATCTTTTGGCTGCATTTCTACCCCTCATCCCTCCATTCTCCCTATCCAAATATTTCCCTTCAGCACTTGTTGGGGCCCAGATGATGCCTGAAGTCTTCTTGGCCACTGGCTGCAATTGAGACTGGCACCTGCTCTCCCTCCTGGGGCCAGAATTAGTTTCCACTAAGTACATCCAATTAGTACAGCCAACTTTTGGCTGACCACTCCTGGATCTGTTGCTGAGGTGGTGGGTCCTCTCTCCAACCTCAGAAAATATGCTGCTCTCAAGTACAAGAGAGAGAATCACTGCTTTCTCCCTGCCATACATAAACCATTTGATATTCTGCGATGAAAGTTAATCAAGTTAAGGCTGGATATTCTGGGCCCTGGCTGCTGATATACGGTTGGCCACATACAAACTCTAGAGCCACTGGTATAAATTGCCTTCCACTCAGATCGCAGGCATTCACATGGTGCACATGCCAGTGGTTGAAATGGAAAGGACTTTGAGTCAAGGTTAGAACTTCAGCAGATAGTGAAAACATTCACGATTCCATAGATGTCTCTGTCTGTGAAGTTTTGTTTGTGAGGCACTCTCCAAAGGGCTGTTGATGGACTCAAATCCACTAAAATTGATGCTTCTCCAAAAGACTGAGTCACTGTCCTAGAAACAGTGTTTATTAAGGTGGACAGCAACTAAGATTCAGATGATAAATTAGAATTCAAGTCCTAACTAAAAAACCACTATAACATGCCATTGTCCAACCACAAATAGAATAAATGCTTGGAAACTCATAAGTAAGCAGCTGAGTTTCTGACCGAGCAGTATAGTCAGGACTTATTAAACAATGCTGGGAATTATCCCTATGCCAAGAGCCAATTCATTTTTTTTCTGTTTTATTGAGAAATAGTTGACAGACATTGGTAGAGCTTTTCAAATTATATTATAATGAAACTGTGTACCTGCCCCCTTCTCTAGTGGTCTTTGTGTTTTTCTTTTTTAAAAATTAGCATAATATTCATATAGCCTTATATTGGCTTCAGGTGTACAAAAGAACGATTTGATATTTGCATGCATTGCAAAATAATCACCACAATAAGTCTGGTTAACATCTGCCCCCATACATAGTTACCAAATTCTTTTTCTGGTGATGATAACTTGTAAGATTTAATCTCTCAACACTTTTCAAATACGCAATACAGTATTATTAACTATAGTCACCATGCAAAACATTACAACCCCCATGATTTATTTATTGTAGCTGGAAGTTTGCAGTTTTGAACTCCTTCACCCTTTTATCCCACCCCGTACCTCCTGCCTCTGGTAACCACCAATTGGTTTTCTGTATCTATGAGCTTGATGTTTTGTTTTCTTTCTTAGATTCCACATATAAGTGAAATCATATGCTATTTTTCTTCCTCTGTCTGACATATTTCAATTAGCATAATGCCTTCTGGGAACATCCAGGTTGTTGCAAATGGCAGGATTTTGTTCTTTTTTATGGCTGAATAGTATTCTATCGGGTGTGTGTGTGTGTGTGTGTGTGTGTGTGTGTGCGCGCGCGCGCGCGTGCACGCATGCATGGGCATCACATTTTCTTTATACATTCATCTGTAGCTTTGTAGTATGTATTGATATCAGGTAATCCAGGTGGGTTATTTCTCAAGATTGCTTTGACTATTTGGGGTCATTTATGGTTCCAATACAAATTTTAGGATTATTTAATCTATTTTCATGAAAAATGCCATTGGAATTCTGATAGAGAATGCATTGAACCTGTGGATTGTTTTAGGTAGAATGGACATTTTAACAGATTAAATCTTCCAACCCATGAGCACAGAATGCCTTTCCATTTGTTTGTATCTTCCTCAATTTCTTTCATTAATGTCTTAGTTTCTAGGGTGCAGGTCTTTCACCTTCTTGGATAAATTTGTTCCAACGTATGTTAGAGTTATTGAAGACAAAAGCCATGTACTATTGATTAAATTATTCCTACTGTCTCGTTTTGCCTGGAATATGGCATGTGGCTCAGTGGATGCCTGATGAGTAAGGGAAAGGAGGAATGAAGAGATGAATATAAGCTTTCTCTAACAAAGAAAAAGTTGGGAGCATTCAAAAGTGTTGAGCTCAGAGGATACAGGTCTTAAGAACCAATGTCTCTTCCCTACCCAGCATCTCCCATTTCCATCTGTTAGCTTTTTGGCTCCCTTCTTAACCATAATCTCTACTCCTTAATCTATTCATAAATTTGTACCAACATTCATTTCAAAACGGGTTGTTTCGACACAGGCCTGAGACAAACCCCTGCATTTACAAACTTAAGTACTATCAAGAGGTTGTCCCCTGCACAAAGGCACCCATCCAAGAGGGTAGGTATGGGCTGAAATCCAGCAAACGTTCTGTTTGCCAAATCTTGTGCTGCAACCACCCAAGGAGTGTGCCTTCCTAATCTACACTAAGGCACAGTGCAGGGTAGCAAAGGACTAAGCTGCCTTATATTGGGGAAATTACTTAATTTCTCAAGCCTCAGGTTTTTTTCTAAATGAGGATAATAATGTCACCCACTCGGCCTAACGGGTTTACTAATGCTTCCATTCATTTATTCAGTCATTCTATAAAACCTAATTGAGGATCTTATCTTAGCCTAGTAGCTAAGAGATTTGGTTTTGAAAGCCAGACCAAATAAGTAAATTAATAAGTGATTGCACTTTTTGTATTATATTTAGTTTGTCTGGGGGAAGAAATTCTGGAAATAAAACACCAGTGAGAAATATATATACACACAGTCACAAAACAAGGTAACTAGAACAAGGATTTTGATTTATTCATCTCACAAAAGCTCACCAGACTAGTCAACACCCAACCACATATGCATTACCACATCTTTGAGTAATTTCTCTTATGCTTAGTCTTCTCTGGTCTCATGTGCTCCAAGGCAAAGGCTAGAACAAATCCCCTCATATTTTGGGTAGTACATGAATTATGAATAGGTCAGTTTGTAAGGAGAATGCCGTCTTTGCCCTTTATCTGGGAGAAAGCATTTTCGGAATGGAGAATGTTCACTTAAAGTCACCCAGATTCCCCTTCACCCACAGGAATAAGCAGAGGGTTATTTTTCCACTGCAACTCATTTCATTGTTTGAGAACTTTCATTATTTGAAGGCTCTTCCCTATACCGAGATTTTTTTCTGTGATACTTTCTGCTGAGCTCCAGCCCCAGTTCTCTCTCTCTCTGCTCTCCCTCCCAAACCTGCTCATCCTCCTGGCTTCCCTATTCTGTCATGGACATAGTCACCCAGTTCACTATGTCACATATGCACAAGTCAGACAGACTGTTTCTCCACGATTACTCAACCAGTCACTCATCACATTTTATAAATTATGTCTCTTAAACATCCTTTGCAGCTACCCCGTCTTTTCCATTCCTGTGGTCAGTGCCTTGTTAGGACTTTCAACATGTTCCCTGGGCTCCCTCCTTCATTTTGGCTGACTGTTCTTCAGTACAGCCATCACTTAGCTGCCAGACTGGCCTTTCTGAAAGAAAGCATGTCCTCATGGCCCATCTTCACCTTTAGTGCCTCAGCACCCCCCTCTCTCTACTTCTCCACCTATTTTCTACTTGAATCATTGTTCTGGTGAGAACCAGATAATTTAAGAAATGTTGACAACCCAGAGAAGATGCAACTACTCATACTGATTACTACTTTCACTTTCACTAATGCTTAGAAATCTGGGTTGGTTTTGTCCTGGTGGTTGCCGATGGGGATGGATGCTGTGCTAGGGAAGTGTTATTATGTGTAGTGGAAGAGGAGAAAGAAGAGGAAGGCATGGCTCAGCTCTCAAGAAGCTTCCTCTCCCTCTCCTTTCTCTTTTCTCTTTCTCTACCTCTCCTTTCTCACATTCTGTCCTCCTTATGCCATGATAGTCAATGACTATCTGTTAGTCATCTAGCACATACCATGGGCCAATATTGTGCTAAGCAAAAGAAGTGGTTAAGCTGGGATGCCCATTCTGGCTGGGTGTTTCCTCCTGATGTGAATCCTGTTTTCACTCCACCTCTGCGAAAAATCCTCTCTTCCTCCAGCCCTAACCTCACCTCCACTGACTGCATGCCACTCTTTTGAACTGCATACAGCTCCCCTGTCTTCCACATGGTAGTCCTCCAAATAGCTGGATGAACTTTTCTATATTTCCTCTAAGTTTTGGTTATCCTTTCCCTGTCATACTGGCCTTTGGCCATCATGAGAAAGAACATGAGCTTCTCAGGGTCTTTCTTAGAGTGGGGACTTCAGAGATAATAAGTGGGTTGAACAGCACTAGGATACGAACTTGTTTTCTTTGTTCTAGATATTTTGTTCATGTACATGTATCACAAGGTTGCATTTATGCCTTTCATGGAACCCAGAACGTACTGTTGTCTTACATGAAGACTGTGCCCAACTATTGTTTCATAAGCATGTCTCATCCTCAAATGCTTTGTAATCCTATTTTAATAATTGCAAAATAGCCCATCATATGGATATATTGATAACTATATAATCAATTATTCTTGGACTTACAGGTTGTTTCTGACTTTCCCCAGTGAACTCTTCTCAGGTAAAAATACTGGGCCTAGACTCTAATTATTACCACCATGCCATTAGTTTTAAATCATATAGTTTGAAAACAGACAACTCATATGGGAAATAACAGGAACTTATGTACCCATTTTGTTTTGTGGATTTATTTGTCTTGCCTTTTCTTTGGAGAAAATTACAACCCATCTCAGAACTAAGTAATAATAAAACAAAAGCACTGCTATTTTTTTTTTCAGTTTTTAATCTCTGCCAAGCGAGATGAAGGTATTATTATCCCTAATTTCTAGATGAGGAAGCCAAGGCTTCAAGAGTTTCATCAACCTCCTCAAGACATTCTTAGTAAGTAGTTGAGCTCAGATACAAGCCAACCCTTTTCCATTCCCAAACCTGTACTCTTAATCATTACGCTGGACCCTTAACAAGGGTTTTAGAATAGCTGACTACATGAATGAGCAAATTAATGATCTATCACTATTAAGCGTTTATGAGGAAAGTAGAAGCTTCAAGGAGAGTTTCCATGTAAATAAAGGAATGGTACTCTTCACTGGGCAGGTGCGGTCATGGGTTGAGGACCAGCTAACAGAGACTATGCTTTCTTTGGTCCACAGTTGCCTTTCAGGGCACAACCTGCAAACACCTCTTAGGTTGTAGAGTAAGTCTCTGATTGTAGGTCCTTTATGTCCTGGCCTCCTTCACTAGAGAGAATGATGCTTCTCCACCATGGGCTCCTCTGTTCCCAATCAGATGACACCAAATATAATCAAGATTTCTAAGCTGGTGGTAAGCAGGAAATAATAATCACACCTCTGAGGCTATGGATGCCAGTGAGATAAATCATAACAGTTAGAATTTAATGAAACTTTATTAAGTGTTTGGCATTGTGCTAAACACTTTACAAGCATTAGTCCCATTTACCATAAACCAGTTAGATTGGTAAGGTCATTTCCATTTTACAAATGATGAAGCAGAGGCTGCGAGCATTTCAACAACTTTCCCACGTTCATGTATCCAGTTGCCAAGCTCAGGCTCCCTGAATTCTGAGTAGCTATGGGGTATTACATTTGTCAGAACTCCTCTGGAGCCTCCCATCCTTCCTGAACCATCTTCCTTTGCAAGAATCTTTTCTCCAAACATTTTTGGATTTACTTACATAAAGTCTAGGGTACATGGCTGGCCACACTCAGGATTTTCATTCTTAAGATATGAATCCCAAGGTGGCATGGGTATTTTATCCTAAAGTCCTGATGGTTTTGTTTTATTAATTAATTCCACCTTGTTGGATGTGGAATCATGTTTTTTTTCCCTAACTTATTAGAGATAAACATCATCAGAAAATTAAAGATTCATCAGCTCAGCTGTCTCAAGCTGAGTGAGTTTATCAGTTATTTCCAAGGTGGTTGAAGGCCTGCATCTTTGCCAACACATCATCTGAGCTGATCCTGTGACTTGGGTTAGAAAAGCACTATCCATAATTGTAGGTTTGTGTTATTGTTATTAACATTTTGATGCCTATCATGTGAATTGCTGTCTTCCTTTTACACACCCCATTTATAAGAGTCTGAGAAATTTCTAGATGGGCACAGACATGATTTTTCCCAAATTTTACTCATGCATTTGTAACTTTCTTCTTAAAAGACAGTGACAGATGGTAGCCACACTTGTGGTGAGCATAGCCTAGTGTATAGAGTTGTTGAATCACTATATTGTACACTTGAACTAATGAAATGTTGTGTGTCAACTATACTAAACCAGGAAGCAAACAGTGACTCCAATTGAAAACACAACACCAAGAGAAAACAAAATCCAAAATACACAAACAGTATCCACTGTCAGCATCTGAGCCCATCCCAAAATAGGAGCTAGTCCTTGAAGCTTATTTGGTTTCAGGTTCTTGCAGGATAGGAATCCTGAAAAATTGGTTTGGGAGATGAGCAATTGTGGAGTTTGAGCACGTACTCAAAATGCTTTGGGAAAGAGAGCCAAGTCCCAGCCACCCACCAGTCAGAAGGGAGAAGGCAGAGCTTTGAGTTCCTTACCGTGGCATCTTCCCCAGCATAGTGGTTGAGGACTCGGCTCCCCCCTGGATGCTTGTTGGCCCAGGCAGTAACATCGTAGACCTTGCGATTGATCACCAGCCACTGATCAGCCTTCTGATTGTGTTTCTGGATCTCCTGCCAGCTGTACATGTTGAGACTTTTTCTGGGCACGCCACACTTTCCATTTGCCTCCTGCTTTACAGAGATCTCTCCTCTCCCATTTGCTACTGGTTTCCCATTCGCTTGATACTTCTCACCCAGGTATGGCTGACCCTCTCCTACAAGGTCCCCATTACCTGCATGCTTGTCTTCAAGCTTCATCGTCATTGTACCCCTCTGATTTCTAGGTTGGCTCCTGAAATTTCTAATATTTGCGTCTGATTAGACCATAAAATGACACTTTTCCTTCCTTCTTATTCTACTACAGTACAATACTGCAGTAGAATACTACTGATGCCTGCACAGAAAACTTTTTAACCTGGTTATCTCTTCACATCCTGAGAATGAGCTCATCCCCAGCCTCACACTTCTCTGTCTGTCCTGATTTTCTCTGCCCAGATAGAGGCTTGGTCACCTTCCTTCTCTCTGCTGGCTGATGTCTTAGCAGCATCCTCTTTCATCATTAAATGTCCCCTGGTAAAGAGCTTGGACTAATCACAGTTGGTCTGAAAGTTGTGGCCTGCCCCAGGGCTGTGGGGCAAGGCTCAGGTCACAGGGCTGTCCTACACTGCCACTCCATGGAGTTGGGTTCCCCAGCTCTCTGGCGTGCCTGTGGATAGAGACATTTAGGTTTGTTAATTCCACATGTGGTTGAAATGTATTGAATTGTCTTTCCATCATCTCTGTGTAATCGAATTGCCCCAACCTCTGTCTGAATGATATAGTTGACCCTTGAACAACACACAGTCAAAAAATCCACATATAAAACTTGGACTCTCCCAAAACGTAACCAGTAATAGCCTACTACTGAAGAAGCCTGATTGATAGTATAAAAGGTCCATTAACACAGATTGTGTATGTTACATGTATCATATACTTTACTCTTACAATAAAGTAAGCTAAATAAAACAAATAATTAAGAAAATCATAAGGAAGATAAAGTGTATTTACAGTACTGTACTGCATTTGTTAGAAAAACGGATATAAGTGGACCCACAGAGTTCAAACCTGTGTTGTTCAAGGATACACTGTATTTCCATTGGAACAACCACATCCCTCTCCTCCAGGCCACAGAGGCTGATCCAGGAGAGCTACCCAACCTAAACTGAACCAAGATCTCCTTCTGGAATTGTCTAATATCTTGAATCAAGGAGATGTAAATTTAGGATATTAACAATGGTTACTTTCTATCATTTGGACTGGGAAGCCAAAACGTTTGTCCGTACCAAGTGCAAAAAGTAAGGAGATACCAGGAAAAAAATTTCAAGGTTATAAATTTCGGAAGTTTTCCTGGATAGAATTCTCATAATACTACAAAGATTGATACCACATGCTCCATGAGAAAATGGAGATTTGTATCATGTTTACTATTGTATCCGTAGGTCTAGCACAGTATGCATTTAATAATTATTTGTTCAATGGTTGAACAAGTAGGGCACCAAGCAGAGGAAATAGCTGGATGAAGGAACTGGACATCTGGTCCCAATTACCTTGATCCTGGAAGGTCTTATATCTGATGGAGGATTATTTGACTACCATAGCTGATTTCATCAAAGTTCCCCAAAGAATTTTGCTGAACAGCAGGTACTTATGAACCTTGCCCTGTGTTTCCACGAATCCCCCTACCCAGTAGTTCACTCACCTCCCAGTTCTAATTAGATTATATATTTTATTAAATGGGTGTTTGAGGTAACATCGATTTGCCATTCATTCAGTGACCACTTATGAAGTTCAAATATGTGTAAAGCACAGCTAAAATTGATTGTTTCCTCTGCTTTAAAAGTGTCCTAATAGGAAAGCAGTTACTACCTGCTTCAACAAACAAAATAGCAATACCTACTTTAGGATCAGCAGTTTCATGGTATCATCTCATCAGAACATAAGAAGTCTCCCACGTATATATGTGAAGTCATGAATTCCATCATATGAGAGACTCAGAGAGTGAGGATTTAAAAAAAAACAATTTTAATTATCCCAAGCTTGAGTAATTTATCTTGACTTTTTCTGCTTGCTTCTCAGAGAGGTGGGGCACAGACCTCGTCTGAGATAAACTAGAAGATGATTCTCTGGCCATAAAGGTAAATTGCATTGCTGTGAATTATGAAGTTGGATGTGTATTTAGAGATCCTGAAGGTCATGGGACTTGTGGCTGCCTGTTCAGAGGGGTGGTGGCCACCCTGTGTTAAAACAAATGCTGAACCAGTCATCTGGGCTTCTAGTCCCCATTACTGATTAACTGGATGCATTTCAAAGCCATTTTCCCTTTCTGGGTCTCCAAATCCTCACCTCACATTGAGAGATTGCATCAGATAAAGTTGTTCTCAAACTTGAGAACTTGGAGATCCCAAAGAATAAGAAGCCAAAAACTATCACTTTGGCCGATCATTATCAGATAAAGTTGTTCTCAAACTTGAGAACTTGGAGATCCCAAAGAATAAGAAGCCAAAAACTATCACTTTGGCTGATCATTTGGTATCAAAATATTCAGGACCACAAACACAAAACACTTGAACACCAAAATTGCATAGCAGAATTTGCTAGAAGTTGGTCATCCTAATACACATATTATTTTTTATAACTCAAATGAAACCAGAATCCTTCACAGAGTACTTGAGGATGCCAAGAAATACTATATTGGATAGTATCTGAGGTTCCTTCCAGCTCTCAGATAAAAAGAAACTATGTCTGAAAAACTTCTTTTTTCTTTTTCGGTAGTAGAACGTAGTGATTCATCATTTATACATAACATCCAGTGCTCACCCCAATAAGTGCCCTCCTTAATACCCATCACTGATCTAGCCCATCCCCTGATGAATCTCCCCTCCAGCAACCCTCAGTTTGTCCTCTGTATTTAAAAGCCTTACCGACGGATGTTGAAACTATTGTGGTAACCATTTCACAATATATGTAAATCACATCATCACGCTATTTGCCTTAAACCTATATAGTGATGTATGTCAATTAGTTTTTAATAAAACTATAAAATATTTTTTAAAAAAAGAAACCATATCTGATTTCCCTGGTGTGATAATTTCTTCAATGCTCTTCTGTGACGATAGTTGAAGCACACTTCCGCTCTATCATATGTGGAGATTAAGCCTACAGATAACATGAGATTTCATAATAGACACTCCTCTCCTGAGAACATATGTGGCAAACATTTAACTAGGCATTTTTGGAGGATCCACAAGAAAGGGTGAACGTGTGACCTCTGCCCACCGCTGGTTTACCATCTGCTACCCTTTTGTATTTTCTGTGCTCCTACATTAGACTATATGTGGACTCACAAAGGGGACACTGTGCATGCTGGCGCGTGCCACCCTGCCTACCCGGGGACTCCTGTTAATGCTTCAAAACTCGGGTTAAGCAGCACTTTTAGTTTTTCCTGATCCACCTTGCTAGAGCTGGATCCCCTCTGTGCTCTCCCCGTCCCTCCAGCACAGTGTGATTGTAGCTCTTGTTGCGTCTTGACTGAACTGTTGTCTATTTCCGCCATGAGTTTGTGAGTTACTTGAGGGACAAGCCACTTTCATTCCTGCATTTTTCAAACCTGGCACAGCCTAGTCCTCAGTACTTGAGGACAGAGTGAATGAGTGGCTCGATGGATAACAAAGACTCAGAAATGTTCACATTCTCCTCTGTCATATATTCTCTGTGATGGTCGGGGCAAGTCTCAGTTAACGCCTGGCTCCCTTCCCATCTTAGCAGTGCCAGGCCTTGGGACTCATTTCAGTGCTGTCCCTGCTTGTTCTCTCCCACTCTCATTAGAAGTGTCCTTAGGTCTTTCATTCCAGGTGTGTTCATTTTGTTTTGTTTTGTTTTGTTTGTTTTTGTTTCTGTTGTGTTTTTTTTTTTTTTTTTTGGATGTGCTGTTCACAGTCTTGTGTCATCTGCATCATCTTTAGATCTGATGATAAATGGGAAGCCTGCAAAAAAGGAGGAAAGGTGATTTCTGAAGGCTTAAAAAACCCTTCAGATGACAAGACAAAGACCCAAACTTTGGGTTTCTAACAGGTGTTTGCTGCTGCAAATGGCTATTTCATGCCTGCGGGGAATGATTTCAGTAATAAAAACTCAGCTCTGCAGTTGATTTTCTGATTCTTGTAGTTTTGTTACTTTTTATGGCAGAAGTATTAGGTTCCAAAGTGTTAATTACCATTTCTCAGGCAGTCTGCACAGCTGACCCTTAGCCTGGTTTTGCAGGAAAGATTCAGAATAGTTAGGAACCTGCTCAAAGTCACAGAGCTAGAAAGTGACTTGACCAGGATTTGGACATGGCTCCAAATGGCTCCAGCTGAAGCTCTTTCTATTTTCTCACAGTGTCATCTGTCTATAACTAACTTTATTGGATGTCTGTTTGTTGTCAGGCTGCATCCTGGTAACCCTCTGTGTTTCACCCTCTGTTTGGGCAGAGCCTTTGAATATGTCATAAAGGAATTTCTCTTCAATTTCTGACCTAGTGTCTGTGCGTCAATCCCAAACTGGAGGAATGGAATACTGAGGATCTCCCAGTCCTGTCCTTTCACCAAATCAGGTGCCAAACACTCACTGTGCCCCTGGCATTGTGTGAGGCCCTACAGGAGATGCCAAGATCAATAGATTAGTTCTTCCCTTACAATATATAAGGGGAACAAAATAATTTTGCAAATAACCATAACACAGCATCTTACAACTGCCATGAAAGTGGTATAAAACCCACTGTGGGGAGTCAAAGTTGGAAGAATTCTTATTTGTTTGCCATGAAAAAGGAAACCTTCATAATGGAGATATCATAGAATTAGACCATGAAAGACTGAGAAGCTCTCCAATGGCAGTTCTCAGGGAGAACACATGGGCACAGGTGATAAACAAATATCTACGTTTGCAAAAATAAAGAGCAGAGTGTGGGAATGAAGAACACTCAAACTTTCTGGGTCACAGCATGAAAAAAAAAGCAGGTTTGGAGAAAAAATAGGAATTATTGCAAAGGTTTGGATCACAAAAGGCTTTGAATACCGAGCTTGAGTAATTGAATCCACACATTCTTGGAGATCCTGGGATTTCTACAATTTTATTTGTAGGAGAACCTCAGATTGTGTGTGAAGAGGCATGTTTTTGTAAGAGCTTTATTTGAAAGATGACGAATTGGGAAAGACTGAAGAAAGCAGACTGGAATGGGGAAAGACCAGAGGCCGAGAAAACACTGATGGTTTGCACCATGGATTAAGGTGAAATGTAATAAGGATTTGAAAACGACTAAGAGTGGTGAGAGTAGAGGGGGAAGGAGGTTGGCATCTCCTAGCATTTTCATCACAACCACATGCACCATGCCTTGACTCTTGTAGAGATATCAAGAAATAATATTGCTTGTAGCAGCTCCAGTTGGTAGAATTGACAGCTGCAAAGATTCACTTTTTCCTTTCTTAACTTAACACTGTGTCAAATGCAGCATTTATTACCCTGAGCAGGTAGTCCAGATTTCTGCTTTGTCTCATTAGCTGGGTACAAAATATTAGTTGGTGAAAACCCAGCGACACCGCATTTAAAAAGAACATCAAATATCTGAAGAAAAAAAATAAACTTACTGAAGATTAGAGATGGGTGACTTATGGACTACTGGAATGAGCCCCAGAATGGGAACCAGGAGGTTGGAATTCTTGCAATGGTCTGTCCCTATCTACCTGTGGCTTGGGGACAGCCATATACTCTTTCTGAGCTTCAGTGTCCTTCCGATCAAAGGGTGAGGTTGGGGCTCTGTAGGCTTTCAACTCTTCCCAGTGATAGAGCCCTTGGTTCAAGTAAGTCCTTGTGAGGAATCCAAGACATAAAACAGATATATGAGGGGTGCCCCAGTGGCTCAGTCAGTTAAGCATCTGACTTTGGCTCAGGTCATGATCTCACAGTTCATGGGTTCATGCCCCACGTTGGGCTCTGTGCTGACAACTCAGACCCTGGAGCCTGCTTCGAATTCTGTGTCTCCCTCTCTCTATTCCCCACACCCTCTCTCAAAACTAAATAAACATTAAAGTTTTTTTTAAACAGATATATGAAACATGCAGTGGTAAGACTGGGGTGAGAAGCTTGAATCTTGCTTGGCCTCTGTATAAGCTTCCCTGCCTCCAATCTCTGGGGCTCTACGAGGCATATCAGAATTCTAGTGACATTGCAGATTATTAGATCGTCTCACATATTTCTTTCAGCTCATCATAGTGACTCATGAGTTTCCAGGCAGAAGTTCCACATTGAGTTATTTATTGCTTTCATGATCCTGAGTTTTCCAGAAAGATAAAATTGCATTCTATACATGGTGGCTTTCTCTCAATGCCTTAGACATCTCAAATTTCTTCGTGCTTTGAGATTTTGCTTTAGTTGAGCCAGGGCAATCTTTTCCCAAGTTTCTCCATATTTTCACATGATTTGCTTCTTTCTCATCATTTAAACCTCTACCTAAATAGGTTCCCAAGGAGTCCTTCCATTAGAGGCCAATTTGCCAGGAAGCTCTTCCTGCAAGGGACCTGCAAGGGACCCCAGGAATGTGCTCACACAATGATATGTTTGCAAAAGTTACTTGATTATAATGACTGTGTCCTCCTTCTCTCATTTTTCCCACTGTCACACTTTTCCTTGTGGATATCTTTTGAAACATCATGCCTCAATTTCCTTCTCCACAAAATGAGAATAATAACAGTGTCTAACTCCTAGTGTGGTTGTAAAGATTACGCATGCTCATACATGAGGAGTGCTTAGAACAGTTAGCGACTGGTATGCAATAAATACTCATTATTTTATTGTTGTCACCATCCCGAGAAATCAACACAACAGTAGACATCCTGCTGGGCTCAAGTTCAGGCCAGGCCACCGTAGACTGTAAGTAACTTACTAATACTAAAGTCTCCCCGCCCCCTTATCTGAAACTTCATGTTCTGTACTTCCAGTTACCCACAGTCAATATAGTCAGGAATCAGACGATCCCCTTTCTGATGTTTTCAGAGGGTCAGTAGTAGCTTAACATCACATCACAATGCCTACATCATTCACCTCCCTTCATCTTATCAGGTATACATTTTATAATCTCACATCATCACAAGAAGAAGGTGAGTAGAGTACAATAAGATATGTTAAGACAGAGACAGAAAGCGAGACACCACAGCACATAACTTCTGTTACAGTCTATTGCTATCATTGTTCTTATTTTTAGTTATTGCTAACCTCTTACTGTACCTAATTTATGGATTAAGCTTTATTACTGGTACTTAAGTATAGGAAAAAACAGAGTATATACAGCATTTGGCACTATCTTGGTTTCAGGCATCCTCTGGAGGTCTTGGAATGTACCCCTGTGGGCAAATGGAGATGATTGTACTAAGAATATCAAAGCACAAATGGCTGAAACTCCTTCTCCTAGAGTTGTAACTTTCAGAGAGAAGGAGCTTAATTATCTCCCTCTGCAATATCTCTAGAGAGAAAATTCAGTGTATGTTTTTCTTATTTTTTCCTCCTTAAGAAAAGTACTATCTTTGAACTTGATATAACCTTGGGATGGAAGCAGGAGAGGGAAAAATCCCATATATATATATATATATATATATATATATATATATATATAAAATCTGAGTTGTGTGTGTGTGTGTGTGCGCGCGCAAATATTAAAAAAATGGTTTTTCTGGTTTTGTAGATAGGTATTTAGAGTGACAGGGAGTTATACCTTTAAACATTAAATGTGTGCAGTGGTATAAGTTGAATTCTAATTCACATATTTTTTCCTTTGGACTCACCTACCCCACACCCAAGCATGGTGGGGCTTATGGGAGGCTTATCCTCATGCTTCATTTACAGTGAATATAATAATTAAAAATTAATATTAATTAAATATCATTAAAATAAATTAATACAAAATTAATATGAAATTAAAATACAATAATTACATCATGTGTGACAAAAGCTTCAAAAGTGGAGTAAGCATCACTAGGAGCATCATTCAGAATAGGGTGGGGAGGATATTGAGGAAGCAGGACGGATCCACTTCCCCTGCTTCCATTTTTGAAAAACCACGGGTTTGTGAATTTTGTCATTTGCTGCTTGTCAACCGCACCTCGACCACCTCCTGGAACACATCCTTCCAATTTGGACTGAAACAGAGATAATACAACATCTGTTCACTAAATGGCCAGTCGTGTCTTAGAGAGTCATTTTAACCCTGTCAGCACCAATCTTAGTTCCTTCAAACCAACTCATGTAACCTCGTGGTTTCTGCTTTTCTAAGCCTGCCCTCACCGCTTGCAATTCAGAGCACACTTTCAATTTCTGGCCTCTCTGCATCTCCCAGATTGCAATCCCTAAACTCCAAATAAACACTTTTGGTTGTTTTACAGCCTCTTCTTGCTCAGCATATGTTAATACACCATTATATAAGCGTGTGTGTGTGTGTGTGTGTGTGTGTGTGTGTGTGTGTATGTGTGTGTGGTTTTAGCAAAGTAAGATGGAAAAAGTTATTTTCCAGCCACTTTGCCCACTGTCACCAGCTTCTCTGGATAATTCCGAGCCCCACAATAGCAAATTTTCAGGTGTGCATTATTTGGTCGGTTACTTCAATTTCTCACTACATGGATACAGACTGAATTAATTAGGTAAAAAAAAAAAACCTCTGGGAGATGTGTATACAATATTACCAACATTATGCAAGGGACTCTCTAAAGATTTCCCTTTGCACTTGAGACAATTGTAGAGATGTCCAAGGTGAGAATTTGGAGAGACAGAGCCATTTTGGTCCCTCTGTGCTTGTGTGTGCATATCTGTGTCATATCTCAGGGATCAGGGAATTGTATGCAGTCAAGTAACTCATTCCAGGGTAAGAAATTGGAACCAAGCTGCAGTCTAAACTGCCTTTCTCAGCATGAATCAATGGATTTCTAACAAGCCAGAGCAAGACACAGAAGGTAAGCCAGATGAACCTAAGGCATGTGTCTTGTTCAACTTTGCACCATGCGGTAGTATAAGTGGGCAATCAAGTGATGGTACTTTTAGTATTCCTAATAATGTCCTGCATTTGAAATGCGCCAATCTCTTTCATATTTGAAATGCGCCAATCTCTTTCATATTTGAAATGCGCCAATCTCTTTCATATTTGAAATGTGCCAATCTCTTTCATATTTGAAATGGGCCAATCTCTTTCATATTTGAAATGCGCCAATCTCTTTCATATTTACTTTGGAATTTAATTCAAATGCCAGTAGTTAAAAGCTGGGTATATTATCTTTATTTTACAGATGAGGAAACAGACTCAGAGAAGTTAAGGTACTGCCCAAGTCACAGAGCAGGTAACGCTTAATGGCTCTGAGGCCTGGCACCAGCTCTTTTCTCTCTAAATTGACTCTTCTTATGTCTCAGATGCCTTCATTTATTGGAGTGATTTAAAGAAAATGAACAAACGAATGAATGAATGCATGCGTGCATGATGGCCTAGGTAGGCCCGCCTCAGGATTGGAGAGACTAGCCTGGGAGAGAGGACCCAGACAGAAGACCCATCAGGATCCCTTTGAGAAATCTAGACTGTGGTGTTGGAAGTAAATGGCAAATGTAGCAAGGAAGAAACAATTTATAGTGTACTCAGTTGTACAAATAATCTGTATTTTGACATTTTTTTCTGTAGCCGACTCCATCTTAAGTAGCACTCAACATGCCGCTGAGTGGCAGTGACCACTACACTTGAGATCAATCCGTTAAACACAACTGAACCGATCTTTTAAGGTCCTGTCTTCCAGACGCCTCATCTCCCTGCTTCTTTCCAAGTTGACCTCTAGAGGTATAGGGAAGGGGTCTCAGCAGACTGTAAGGTGATTGAAATAGGAGGGGTCTCTTGGAGTCACCTATGGGAACTTGTCCTCTTGGCATCCTGGTGGCGACAGTACCTTTCCTGCCAACCTACTTGTTTCTCATCATCTAGTGGCTGCTGGCTTCTTCATTAGCTGGTGATCACCAGTTGTCTTATCTCTTGCATGGGAAGGGTACTGTGGACTTGTCTTCATGGTCTCACTCTCGTCTTGTTGGCGATGATGGCGTCAGTTATAAGAAGAGGTGCAGAGAGTCTGGGAAGGTTCTGGTATACCTATTGATTGAGTCCATTTATGGGGCCAATATCCCTCAGTGTCAAAGCAAACTAGATCTCCAACTACTCCTGCCTATGAGAGCACCCACTACCCACCGTCCTACCATTTCATATCTCTCTTGAAACCTTAGTGCCCATCACCCAACTTCCCAGCATGTGCCTATATGCGTGAGGTGGTCTCTGTATATAGTTGAGTTAGCCAGCCATGAGGGCCTTTGGATCCTGGATGGATAATGCCTGGATATTGGCTAGTAAGGAACACCTAGTTCTGACCCAGACTTATGAACCTCAGAGTCTCTTGACCTACCCCAGGGAAACTTATTGCAAATTCAGAGATGGGGTGAATGTAGTATGAGAACTTAGAACAATTAAAATATGAATGAGTATTTATTGAGTATCTACAGTATGCCAGACACTATTCTAGGTACTAGAGAAAAAGCAAGGGAGTGGGAGTTGGAGGTTAGGAGAAGAAAAAAGACAGAAAAAATGCACACCTTCACGTAGCTTATATTCAAGAATGAGTGTCAGACAATAAGTAAAATAACTAAGTAAAATATATGGTGCCTTAACTGGTGATGATTGTTGCAGACAAAGCAATGTAGGAGGAGAGAGGGAGTGTGGGGAGTGGAGTTGAAGTTGATCTGGTCAAGAAACATCTCATGAATGAATGAAATTTGAACGAAAAATTGAAGGAGGTGAAGTGAGCCATGTGAATATCTGGAAGTAGAGTTCCAGGTGGAAGGTAATGCTGTATCTGGTATATGTTGAAGGAACAGGAAAGAGGTGAGTGGGCGGGAAAGTCATGAGTCAGGAGAAAAGGAACTGTAAACAGGTAAGAAAAATAAAGGACCATAATCAGTGAAAGGGCTTTTGGTTTTATTCTAGATGATATGGGAGCCTCTGAGGTCTTGAGCAGAGGAGTGACCTGGTCTGACTTCTTTTCTTAAAGAATCATTTGGTTGCTGTGCTGAGATTTGACTCCATTACTGAGGGGGAAAGGTGAAAGCAGAAAAAACAGTTAGGAGACTGTACCAATCATTCCAGTGAAAGAGTTATTAATAATTTAGACCAGAGTGTTAGCAAGGAAGAGAGTATGAAAAAATGGATATGGATATATTTTGTAGTACAGCAAATAGCATTGATGAATGGATTGGATGTGGGGCAGAAGAGGAGGAGGAAAATCAAGATAACTTCCACATTTTTTGGCTTGAGTAACTAGAAAAATGGAAATACCATTAGGATGTGGAAGGCAGTTCTGCATCGGGCTCTGTGCTGATAGCTCAGAGCCTGGAGCCTTCTTTGGATTCTGCGTCTCCCTCTCTCTCTGCCCCTTCCCCACTCGCACTCTGTCTCTCTCTGTCTCAAAAATAATGTATTTTTAAATACAGTCTAAAATTTTTCTAAAAGATGTGGAAGGCTGTGGGTGTATCAGGTTAAGGAGGAAAATCTGAAGTTTATTTTTGAATGTATCAATTTTGAAATGCCAAAAAAACCAAGAGTATTTGTTGAGTAGATGTTTGGAGTCTGTGTTTGGGGAGAGGTCTCAACTGGACATATAAATTTGGGAGTTATAGGTATATATCAATGAGTCCATCAAAGGAGTGAGTGAGCCAGAAACAAAAACTTAATAACATAGCAGAGCACAACAATTCCAGCTGAACAACCAAACCTCCATAATTGTCCCAGAGAAGATGAGTTAGTTGGTCTTTAAACCCACTTTAAACCCAGAAGCTCATTTTTCCTTGGGTATCTTTGTGTGCCAAAGCATTTTCATCTCATATAGATATTTGGTCTGTGTTGAACATTTATCCTGGTCCATAACCTCCATAATGAGACTCTTTGGCTTTTTAATCTAGGACAAAAAAAAATAAACTTAAAAACAATTGATAGGTAAGGAAGTCAGTTGATACTCTTTCTTCTATTCAATTTACATTAAACAAGCAAAACCGGTTCTTAAAATATTCCCAGGAGCCACTGCTTAGTGATAAACATTGGGAATGTTCACAGTAGCCTCACCATTTACAATTTAAGGACGTGTACTTGAGAGTTCCTGACTTTTTTACCTGAAGTACTTTTCTACCCAGAGGCATTTATTTCCTGTGTTTATCCTTGTGTGACAAGTAAACCACATTTTCAGCTTTCACAAATTTGTCTCTCACTTGGTGAGTAATTTTTTTTCACTGAGACAGTTAAGTTCTGCTGTTGTATAGAAGGTATATGAAGATGTAAGCTATCACTAAATTTGATATTCCACTTTTACACTCAAGCAGACCTATTACTTGAGAACCATTACTTTCTCAGCCTCTCCATTCCCATCTCCAAAAGTAGAAGCAGGCAGGCTTTCTTTTTTTTTTAATGTTTTGTTTTATTTTTGAGAGACAGAGACAGAGGGTGAGCAGGGGAGTGGGGGAGAGAGAGGGGGAGACACAGAATCTGAAACAGGCTCCAGGCTCTGAGCTGTCAGTACAGAGCCCGACGCAGGGCTCGAACTCACAAGCCGTGAGATCAAGACCTGAGCTGAAGTCAGATGCCTAACCGACTGAGCCACCCAGGCGCCCCAAAGCAGGCTTTCGTGATAGAACCATTTTAAAAAGTCACACCCATCTCCATCCTAAAAGAGGTTCATCCCCGTAAGTGAGTTACCATGTTCCCAATGAAGATAAAACAAAGCTTCATAAATACGAGCAGATGTCTAGTCTTCCTCACTAGCTAAGTGATTCTGCTTAGGCAGAAAGAGTCTGATAAAAATTCATGATATAAGAAAATTAAAGGTGGTTGTGTATCCTAAGGTGGGCTAGACTGCCTGATGATCTCAATCCCTATTGGAGAATATGTGTTCCACAGGCCATAAAACTTATGATAGGTCTTTATAGTCTCAGACCCCCCAAATGACAATGGGTTTTTTTTATTTCTAGAAATGTCCATTATTCTCATACTGATGCAAAGATGAGTTTCATATCAGTCCTTTAGGGTCTGTACTGGCACCAGGAGCCAGCCTCCCTGTTAGAACATTTCTATTTGTTTTAACAAAATTTTGTTTTAACACCCTTTTTGTGTGTTAATAGGCATTCATTCAGCTTTTCTGAACGATCTCACTTTTCTTCTTCTTTCCTTTTTTTCTATTTTTATTTTTCAGCTCTTCAAAGGTAGGAACAGTGCTTTTAACATTTACTGAAAGCCTATCAAGTTCAAATTTAAAGTGAATATTCTTCCCCTGTCCTGCCCTGTCATTTTCCAGCACTTACAGCTTTCAGGAGCCATTTCGTTTTTACTTTAGAATTTTCCTTCTCATTTCTGCCATCCCAAGTCTGATCTCTCCTCTCCTTCTGTAGTCTCCTGTCCAAGTATTGCCTTCTGTGTGATGAACTGTTCACTTAACATCTAGATTCCCCAGTCCCAGCTCCTTGGAAAGGGGAGTTGGTTCTCCGCTCTGCCTCCTCTTCTTGCAAGTGTCTGTTCAAACCACTTCTGACCTTTCTTTCCTCTTAGTGAGTTAGAATAAAGGGCACAGCACTAAGTAGGCTGTGGCTAAATGCTGTGGGTGGGTTGAGAAGCTGAGGAAAGAAGGTTGTAAATCTAAATAAGAGGATGTTCTCACTATGATCAATCTCTGTGCATCCCTGTGGAGTGGTATCAAATATCTAGCTTGCTCTTCTAGATGTTTCCTGAAATTTAAATGTATCCTTGATTCTGGAATTACTGTTGAGTGGAACCTCTCCAAAGGCATCTCAGTCCCTCCCGCATAAATCTTCAGGCTGGGGAATAGTCTTGTTCAGGAGCAAATTCATTAGAATTAGAATTTAGTCTTCCTGTCCACAACCAGGCTCTTTGCCATGAATAGGAAAGGTAACAAGGTTGAACAAAGCAACCAGTAGATATCCATCTCTAACCCAGCAGTATTGGGATTTGGTCCATGACCTCTGGGGTTCCCAGTTAGTCAGAGGGTGGGTGTAAATCACTAGGTGATCTGACCATCCCTTTTATGGCTGCCTATGTTGCACTGGAAGGGAACCAGGGACATAAGTCTCTAGCCTGCACTCAGGCTTCTGTGGGGTGCAGATGACATTTATTCATCTCCACCTTCCAGGGACCTCCTTGAATTTCATTCCTCAGTTCTACATCCTATTGTGCATGAAATTTCCTTCCCTGTGTTCCCCAGTTAAGTTGAGATTCAATTAACAGTTGGTTCTGAACAGCATGGTGCCTGTAGCTAACATTGCTATACAATGTATAGAACAGTCATTAAGAGAGTAAATTCTAAGCGTCTCATCACAAGGAGAAAAGGTCTTTTCTTCTTTCTATCTTCCTTCTTTTCTCTATATTTATCTAAGTGAGAAGGTGGATGTTAGCTGAACTTATTGTGCTAATCATTTTACAATATACATAAATGAAACCATTATACTGCACACCTTAAACTTGTATACCAATGTCTGTCAACTATTTCTCAATAAAACAGAAAAAAAATGAATTGGCTCTTGGCATAGGGATAATTCCCAGCATTGTTTAATAAGTCCTGACTATACTGCTCGGTCAGAAACTCAGCTGCTTACTTATGAGTTTCCAAGCATTTATTCTATTTGTGGTTGGACAATGGCATGTTATAGTGGTTTTTTAGTTAGGACTTGAATTCTAATTTATCATCTGAATCTTAGTTGCTGTCCACCTTAATAAACACTGTTTCTAGGACAGTGACTCAGTCTTTTGGAGAAGCATCAATTTTAGTGGATTTGAGTCCATCAACAGCCCTTTGGAGAGTGCCTCACAAACAAAACTTCACAGACAGAGACATCTATGGAATCGTGAATGTTTTCACTATCTGCTGAAGTTCTAACCTTGACTCAAAGTCCTTTCCATTTCAACCACTGGCATGTGCACCATGTGAATGCCTGCGATCTGAGTGGAAGGCAATTTATACCAGTGGCTCTAGAGTTTGTATGTGGCCAACCGTATATCAGCAGCCAGGGCCCAGAATATCCAGCCTTAACTTGATTAACTTTCATCGCAGAATATCAAATGGTTTATGTATGGCAGGGAGAAAGCAGTGATTCTCTCTCTTGTACTTGAGAGCAGCATATTTTCTGAGGTTGGAGAGAGGACCCACCACCTCAGCAACAGATCCAGGAGTGGTCAGCCAAAAGTTGGCTGTACTAATTGGATGTACTTAGTGGAAACTAATTCTGGCCCCAGGAGGGAGAGCAGGTGCCAGTCTCAATTGCAGCCAGTGGCCAAGAAGACTTCAGGCATCATCTGGGCCCCAACAAGTGCTGAAGGGAAATATTTGGATAGGGAGAATGGAGGGATGAGGGGTAGAAATGCAGCCAAAAGATGTTTTTCCTATCATTGTATTAGCACTTTACCCTTAATTGTCCTCTTCTGGTTTGAGGAAGTGTAGATTATATGTGTAAATACATACAACAGCTGACCTATTGAATCTTACACTTACTTCCAGGGATGACTGGAGCTGAGGTGCAGATTCTTGGCCAAATCAGAATGAAAGCAATTAAATATTCGCGTGCTAACATCTAAGAGAGACACAGTAAGCAATCTGTACTGGTTTGTCGGCTTTGTTCGTTAAAAAAAATCAAGTAGGTGGCTAGCAATTAGAATCTATTATATTCTTTGGTTTCTTCTATTGTTCTTGGTCATGAAGCCCAACTTTGGCTACATAACCAGAGGAGTTGAAACCCGCTCATTGGAGAAGACCATGGCTCTCCTGAGCCCAAGGTATCCTGCACATATCTTAGTAGTTCATGATTCAGATATAAGAGTGCATCCTATGTGATTGATTGAGGAAGCACCCTGTGATCCGTGTCTGGAAGTCTGGACCTCTCTGATATTTGCCTGTGCTTTCTTTTTCCTGCTATATTGGAGCCTCATGAGTCATTCCAACCATTCAACCCTGCATAATTAATGCTTTGTGTTAGTTTTGTATTCACTCGGGAATGTGAATCAGTAAAAAGTCTATATATATATTTTCAGCTCATGTCTAGAGCAAATGCTAGGTTAAGCTGGACAAAGGCACATGGGCAATTGATAAAGTCAGCCTTTGAGTAACCCACAGACTTGATTTTCTCCTCTCCTCTTCCCTTCACACTGTTTTTCCCCATCCCCTTTTGACCCTGAATGCACTCATATTTTTCTCTAACATTCCCCATCAAGACCTTCTGTGGATTGCTCTAAGAAGCCTTCCTAATTCTCCCCTACCTGATCCCCTTGAAATAAAATTATTTCTCTGTCCTCTGCGGTAGCAGGAGTATGTTTTCACAAAACTGCTGTGACATGTCACATCCTATTAGATCCCTTTTTCCCTGATGGACTGAAAAATCTGTGAAGACAACAATCCTGTCTATTCATTTCCATGAAATCCACGAGCTCCTACCACAGTGTCTTATAACAGTAGATACTCATTAAATGCATGATCAAAGACACCAATGAATTAACAAATATAGAGATAAAGGAGTTATTTCACTTTGAAGAGTTACTGAGGGCTGAGTGAGTGGTGATGTTTCTCCCAGGTACATTTGCATTGCCAATGCAATAGGTGCAAATGCAAATGTAATAGCTGGATAAAAGCTTAAGCTACAGTAATGCAATTCTAATCATGGCATGTCAGACATTGCCAGACTGTAGGGGTCAAGCGATCAGGTATTTGCAAATGTTCTTAAATAGGGCCCCAAAGACTTCATGGAAACTTAAAATGGTATCATGTAGATTACTGCGACCATTAGTGCACTCTGGAACCTGAAAAGGTCAGTGAACACTCACTTGTTTGAGTTGGGATCAATCTTACCCTGGATTAAACCTCAATATTATTTTTATTGAGAGAATTTCTAGCATGGCACCAGTGTCCTCTATAGTGAGCCTGGAACTCTCACCGAATAGTTGCGTGACCATGAGTCATGTTGCATGTGCAAGACCTTCATTTCCTTCTTTGTAAAATAAGAAGTTGGAGTCTATGATCTCTAGAGTGCCTGTCAGCTAAATAAGCATAAATAAATAAATCACCCAAGATTCCTTGACCAGGAAGGGCAGAACTTTGTGTGAAATTAGGGAGATCAATCACCTTTCACCGCTGTGGCAAATGGAAGAGATGAGCTATGGCCTGGAGGATTCAGAAGTCACCTTTGAATTAGAAAACAGATGTGCGATTGCTACAGATTTCCATTTGTCAATTTATTTTGCTTAAAACAACATTACAGCAAATTCGCTCCTTTTTGAAATATACTTCACCAGTGGACTTTAGCATGTTTTCTGATATCATCCAACTGTCCAGCTGCCCACACGGCTGGGGCATAGGCTACATGGCACAGCAAGAGCCATCACTAAGTCTATAAAGGAGCGAGGTGACCACTTATTTCCATCTCCCCAGAGAACAAAAACAGGACTATATATGTAAGTAAGCTGAATATTCACTGAAGACGATTTGTTGATGTTTGAAAGTTAAATCCATGGACTTGAAATGTCATGACAGGAAGTTAAGAGGTTGCCCATAGACTTCAAACACGTCTTCGAGTCCAGGATTCGTTAGGTTTTCAAGTACAGAATCTTGGTCTCAAGGGTATTGGGTTGAGTTCTGACTTGCGCCAAAGAACATCACAGGCGAGTGATACCTAAAAGCCCCCAAAGCTCACAAGAGAATGACAGATAAAAGTAGAATATAAGTTTATGATTTCACCATTAACTATTTGGTTTCCATAAACAGTGAAACTCACATGGTCCTCATTTATTCAGGCTCCCCAGAGAATATCTACATATGGGTGTGTGGGGTGCCACATACTAGTTTGAAACTAACTTGATGGATATGGAAATGCGTAAAGAATTTGTGACTAAAATTGAAATATTCAGTGGCATCTGGCTAAGCTACCGTAAGAATGATACTCTAGAGTTCCTTACACTCCATGTAATACAATTGAATAGGAACTTCCCCATTTAGCTTATGTTTTTAGAGCTTGCCTGCCCGCCTTCCTTCCTTCCTTCCTTCCTTCCTTCCTTCCTTCCTTCCTTCCTTCCTTTCATGCTTTCTTGTCTTCATGCTTTCTTTTATGCTTTCTATTTTTCTTGTGGTTGCATTACTGGCAAACTTCTCTCCTAATGAATGCACTCCATCTTTAGATAAGGAAGTAATTGAATCTTATTTCTGCCCAGTCTCAGGACAGATCTTTCAAAAGTAACTTTGTACATTTTTATTCTCAATTATTTTCCACTCACTTATAGTTTTACTCTCAGAATGGGCAAACCTAATATTTCAAATATTGTATTTTTTAGAGGGGAGGAGGGGCTGTGGAGGTAGGAGTGAGGCATCTTTATGTTACCTCCTTGAAATGCCTGTAAAACGTAAGGTGATGTTTTCTACTTGGCAAACACTAGAATGATTTAATGAGTAAACCTTAGATGCAGTGATGCTCCTTAAGTTCTTAAAAAGCCTGTTATTGACTCAACAAATCAATTGATTAACAATAAGGATTTCAGGAGCAAACTGCTGTGGGAAATTCTGTTCTGAATCGGTAAGCAGAGTTCATAATTAGAGATATCTGAAGCTTACACAAGCAAAGGAAACATTGTGGGTGGGCACAGGACATTAATAGTCAAGTCTAGATTTTCTCCTGTGATTTTGAGCATTGAGAGGAAAAGCATTGGAAGAGATTGATAATCAATACAACCAACCTCTTTGTACATGAATATACTGCCACCTTTTGGTCTTTTCTTGTCATTGGTCAGGATTAGAAGGCTGCTCCCATGAATTCTTAATATGGTCGGAGGATATACACTCATTCTACTTATGACTTCCTATTTTGAGATCTTAACAGACTTTTTAGTGTGTGTGTGTGTGTGTGTGTGTGTGTGTGTGTGTGTGTGTTTCCCACTGGGGTGGGATTCAGGAAAATTGGATTCTAGTGCCAACAATGACACTAACTTTCTCTGTGACCTTAACAAGTCCCAACTGCTTTGGATGGTGGTTTTCTCATTTGCAAAACAACCAAACAATTGATCATAATAACCCAAATGTGTAGTGAGCTTATAAAATGATATTTATTAAATACTTTATATGTATTATGTTACTGAGGCCAAATAATTATATACACACTTACAAATGAAGAAACTGACAAAGAGCCAACAACCAAACTTTTTGATAAGTGATGGAGATGGGAGTTGATCTTAGGAAGTTCTGATTTAAGAACACATATCCTTGAACATGATGCTAAATATTTTTTAAAAGATTGCTTCCAGTTCTGGTTTTTCTACATCTTCTTTTCTTAATGAATTAGTTATAATGATAGCTAACGTTTATTGACAACTTGCTACTTGACAGAAATGTGGTGAGTTTTTATGAGTTCTCTCATTATACCATTGTTGTAATCCTATAGAGAAGATACTGTTATTATTACCATTTCATAGGCTAGGACACTAATGTTTACATTACTTGATTTCCGACTTCCTGAAGTGTTTACAATGGCCCACCCTTCGTTTTTCTTCCTGGTTCTGCAGACACGAATATGCCATAAGGCATTTAAGGTAGCACCTGAGAATATATATATGAATGAGGGTTTTTTTGTACAAAAAATTATACTAGGCAGCATAAGGAAGAGGAATACAGAGCCTATTCCAATATAGACCCAGCCCTGAAGGGGACTTCTATCTAGTACAGAATGGTAACTTGTCATATGGTTTATTACGTATCATTGTGATGTCTGCAGTAAGAAGGGTCAAGCTAGAATATCAAAGAGTCAAGTACCCAGGAGATGACAGCAATCTGGACACAGGGGAAACTCCGTGGCAGAGATGACAGTAAACTGACCTTCTAAGGATTGGCACTCTGAATAACTACGAGCCCAGCTTTGTGCAGCTTGGACATAAGTCCCATCGAAACTTTTGTAAGCCACCAGAGGCACATCAATTCCCCACAAGTATCTAGTCACTTTAAAAATGAGTTTTTAAATATTTATTTATTTTTGAGAGAGAGAGAGAGAGACAGAGTGCAAGTGGAGGAGGGGCAGAGAGAGAGGGGCAGAGAGAGCAATTGCATTTCTGGGTATTCATCCAAAAAGAATGAAAATACCAACTTGAAAAGATATCTATACTCCTGTGTCTATTGCAGCACTATTTATAATAGCAGTGCTATGGAGGCAAACTAAAGTGTCTAAGAATAGACGAATGGATACATAAAATGTGGCATATATACACCATGGAATTACTCAGCCATAAAAAAAAAACAATAAAGTCTGGCCATTTACAATAACGTGAATGGACCTTGAGGGAATTATGCTAAATGGAATAAGAAAGACACGGGAAGCCAAATACCATTTGGTTTCACTTATATGTGGAATCTAAAACGAACGAAGCAAAGTAAAAACAGACTCATGGGCACGGAAAACAAATTGTTGATCGCCAGAGAGAGAAGAAGGGTGGGTAAAATAGGTCAAGAGGATTAAGAGGTACAAACTTCCAGAAATAAAATAAATAAACCATGGGTATTAATGTACAATGTAGGGAATATAGCCAATACTATTGTAATACCAATATTGTAATATCGTACGGTGACACATTGCAGCTAGATTCATTGTGAGAATTATTGTGTAATGTATACAAATACAGAATCACAATAACATACGCCTGAAACTAATAGGATATTGTATGCCAAGTATTCATTTAAAACAAGCAAAACGACCCAAAGTATAATGTCAACTTAAAAGGCAGCTATAAAAAGCTTAAAATCACACAGACACGTACACACGCAAGCACATGTACAGACCAAAGCTTAGTTGTAGCCTAAATGTCAAGGAAAAGATGTTCGCCTGCCTCTTGGTTGTGAAAAGAGACGTAAGAAATACCCTAGCAAAGAAAAAAATACAGATGTTTTGTTTCTTCGTAACCATCTATATTTTATTATTTTTATCTTCTTGTGTCTCAGGCCAAGTTGGTTTCCCAGTGTGTGCTTCTTAGAAGCAGAACCTGAAACAGGGATTTGAGTTTGAGTAATTTATCTGGGAGGTGAAGGAAGCACCAGTATAGGAGTGAGGAACTGAGACAGAAAAAGGAGGTTGTCCAAAAAGAGGCTACTACGGTGGGCATCTGGAGCTTGCAGTAGTTGAAGACACACTGGAAGCCTGTTCAGAACACAAACGTCAGAGGTGGTCCCTCGGAGTGACCAGGGGCTGGGGTACTTCTATACCAACTCCTATCAGCCACAGGCTGGAGGCAGCTCTTGGGGTTGTTAATTCCCCCATTGCTTTGGACCTGCCAGGCAGGTAGCAGTGAATGGCCTCAAGCAAAGAAATGCAAGGTCCATCAGTCTTAAATTTGAAGTAGTAGGAAACATAAACTCCCCAAGTGGGTCTTTGTGTTTAAGATAGGGGCTACTTCTTTCGTCTTTTGGATTCCACTATCAATGTTGGTATTCTAGCTCTCAGGGACACTGCACACCATGTAATGACTGTTGGTTTGGAGTATACAGACCATTGGGAAAAAGTGTCCTAACCATGCTAGGTTATCATTTCTAAGCTGTTTTCTGAGCATTACTCCTGAGGACATCCCAATGTTCTGTCAGTCAGTAACTTCTGGATGATGTGACATAAGGGAGGTCACGTTGGCTTCATGGTCATTTGCCTTTTCTCCCCAATCATCATAAATGTGTCCCTTACACTGGGATGCCATTACCAGCATCCCATGACAATAAGGTAGACATTCTGTGACCTGTCAGCTAATAATAGCGAAAGCATCCTTGGAGAGCAAATTTTTACTTCAAATTTGTGTTAATCCCAATAAGATCAAAACATTTATTGCTTATTACAATGTAGAAGGGGTCTGATATAATCAATTTAGTTCCAGGTGGCTGGTTAGTTTCCTCAAGGGATGGGACCATATCAATGGCCCAGAATCAGTCTTTCAGTGACGATGAACATTCAGCAGTAGCTGCCTCAGTACCAGCAAGGCTATTCCATCAGCCATGCTGAGGGAGGGCTCATGCTGCTGGGTTTGTGCATAGCCTCCTTCACTCCACCATGGCTGCTCTGTTCATGGGTCCATTGCTGGCAGTGAGGTGACTGAGGACACAGACTGGCTGACATCCTGTCTACCTGGTCAGTGATATCTCCAACAGGTGATATTGTGGCATTGATATAAGACACAAAGATCTGCATCCACTGGACACACACTTATAGCTCTATCCGTGTGCTTCGCCCCCAGAGCTCTTTGTCTCTGTTCTTCCAGTCTTGCATCTTCTGGGTTCCTTAACAACAGCCAGGCCATTTGCAACATCTCAGGAGTCTGAGTGTACTTTTAATGCAGGCCACTTTCACCTGTGGTAGAAACTATGGTGCTGTCACCTCTGTAATTATTGTTGCTGGTAATTTGCTTCTTTTCTTTTTTTAATGTTTATTTATTTATTTTGAGAGCAGGGGAGAGAGTGTGTGTACATGCACAGGTGAGTGGGAAAGAGGCAGAGAGAGAGAAAGAAATAATCTCAAGCAGGCTCTGTGCTCACAGCCCTGACT
Source organism: Panthera pardus (assembly GCF_024362965.1). Taxonomy (NCBI): domain Eukaryota; kingdom Metazoa; phylum Chordata; class Mammalia; order Carnivora; family Felidae; genus Panthera; species Panthera pardus. Next base: position 1,319 of record NW_026526720.1, on the reverse strand, counting down.
CAGGGCTGGAACTCACAACTGTGAGATCACAACCTGAGCCTAAATGCACTGCCAGTGCAGAGCCAGACTCAGGGCTTGAACTCATGACTGTGAGATCATGACCTGAATCTAAATCCACAGTCAGACTCAACCCACTGAGCTACCCGGTGCCCCAACTTGTTTCTTTTTTTTTCTGATCAATTTGACAAGGTTATAAATTTTATTTGTTTCTCAAAGAACCTGGTTTTGATTCCATTGCTTTTACAAAAGTGTTTTTTTGCTTTTGCTTAATTGATTTCCACTCTGATTTTTACTGTTTCTTTTCTTTTGTGTACTAGTTTACTGTGGTTACACTAACACATTACCACCAGTGGGCACAAATCAAGATGGCAGCAGGGCCATACTTTCCCCAGAGGCTCTAGGTGAGAATTCATTTTTGCTTCTTTCAGCTTTGCCAGAATTTCTTGGCCCAGGGAACACACCTCTCTAATCTCTGCCTCTGTCTTCTCATTGCCTTCCTTCTGTTTCTCTTTCTCTCTGACCTCTTCGACATCTCTCTCTTATAAAAGCACTTTCTTGCATTTAGGTCCTACTTTATCTCAGATCTTCACTTTAATTATATCATGAAACCTCCTTAACCAAATCAAGAAACATTTACAGGTTCCAGGGATCAGGACCTGAAAGCTTTGAGGAGGAGGCATTATTCTAATTATCACATTGTGCTTCTTGAGCTACTTACTCAGGTAAAAGCTCAAATCATTGATTGAAGACATTTTATCTTGTTCTCTGTTGGTGGTGAGTGCTAGAAATTTCCTGTAAGTGCAGCTTTATCTTATCCTATTACTTTGATATTTCATGTTTTCATTACGCTAAACATAATTTCTATATTTATTTTTAAAATGTTTACTCCTAGGTTATTTTTTTAGAGAATAAAGATGTAAAAGACATTTATTTTTATTTTTACATTTTTTAAATTTTCTTTTCTATTTTTTTAAATTTACGTCCAAATTAGTTAGTATATAGTGAAACAATGATTTCAGGAGTAGATTCCTTAGTGCCCCTTACCCATTTAGCACATCCCCCCTCCCACAACCCCTCTAGGAACCCTCAGTTTGTTCTGCATATTTATGAATCTCTTCTGTTTTGTCCCCCTTCCTGTTTTTATATTATTTTTGTTTCCCTTCCCTTATGTTCATCTATTTTGTCTCTTAAAGTCCTCATATGAGTGAAGTCCTATGATTTTTGTCTTTCTCTGACTAATTTCACTTAGTATAATACCTTCCAGTTCCATCCACGTAGTTGCAAATGGCAAGATTTCATTCTTTTTGATTGCTGAGTAA
>NW_026526719.1:0-52650 GCF_024362965.1 Panthera pardus | reverse complement strand
GCTCTTCCTGATGGATAGACCCTGTAATTAGTATATAATGCCCTTCTTCATCTCTTGTTACAGCCTTTCATTTAAAGTCTAGTTGGTCTGATATAAGTATGGCTACTCCAGCTTTCTTTTGGCTTCCAGTAGCATGATAGATAGTTCTCCATCGCCTCACTCTCAATCTAAAGGTGTCCCTCGCATCTAAAATGAGTCTCTTGTAGACAGCAAATAGATGGGTCTTGTTTTTTATCCATTCTGATACCCTATGTCTTTTGGTTGGCGCATGTAATCCATTTACATTCAGTGTTATTATAGAAAGATATGGGTTTAGAGTCACTGTGATGTCTGTATGTTTTATGCTTGTAGTGATGTCTCTGGTACTTTGTCTCACAGGATCCCCCTTAGGATTTCTTGTAGGGCTGGTTTAGTGGTGACAAATTCCTTCAGTTTTTGTTTGGGAAGACCTTGATCTCTCCTTCTAGTCTAAATGACAGACTTGCTGGATAAAGGATTTTCGGCTGCATATTTTTTCTGTTCAGCACACTGAAGATCTCGTGCCAATTCTTTCTGGCCTGCCAAGTTTCAAAAGAGAGATCAGTCACGAGTCTTATAGGTCTCCCTTTATATGTGAGGGCACGTTTATCCCTTGCTGCTTTCAGAATTTTCTCTTTATCCTTGTATTTTGCCAGTTTCACTATGATATGTCGTGCAGAAGATCGATTCAAGTTACGTCTGAAGGGAGTTCTGTGTGCTTCTTGGATTTCAATGCCTTTTTCCTTCCCAGTTCAGGGAAGTTCTCAGCTATAATTTCTTCAAGTACCCCTTCAGCACCTTTCCCTCTCTCTTCCTCCTCTGGGATACCAATTATGCGTATATTATTTCTTTTTAGTGTCTCACTTAGTTCTCTAATTTTCCCCTCATACCTCATACTCCTGCATTTTTTTATCTCTCTTTTTCTCAGCTTCCTCTTTTTCCATAACTTTATCTTCTAGTTCACCTATTCTCTCCTCTGCCTCTTCAAGCCGAGCCGTCGTGGTTTCCATTTTGGTTTGCATTTCGTTTAAAGTGTTTTTCAGCTCCTCCTGACTGTTCTTTAGTCCCTTGATCTCTGTAGCAAGAGATTCTCTGCTGTCCTCTATACTGTTTTCAAGCCCAGCGATTAATTTTATGACTATTATTCTAAATTCACTGTCCGTTATATTATTTAAATCCTTTTTGATCAGTTCATTAGCTGTTATTTCCTGGAGATTCTTCTGAGGGGCATTCTTCCGTTTGGTCATTTTGGATAGTCCCTGGAGTGGTGCGGACCTGCAGGGCACTTCCCCTGTGCTGTGGTGTATAACTGGAGTTGGTGGGCGGGGGCCGCAGTCAGACCTGATGTCTGCCCCCAGCCCACCACTGGGGCCCCAGTCAGACTGGTGTGTGCCTTCTCTTCCCCTCTCCTAGGTGCAGGATTCACTGTGGGGTGGCGTGGCCCGTCTGGGGTACTTGCACACTGCCAGGCTTGTGGTGCTGGGGATCTGGCGTATGAGCTGGGGTGGGTAGGCAAGGTGCACGGGGGCAGGAGGGGCAGGCTTAGCTTGCTTCTCCTTAGGTGATCCACTTCAGGAGGGGCCCTGTGGCAGCGGGAGGGAGTCAGATCTGCTGCTGGAGGTTTGGCTCTGCAGAAGCACAGCGTTGGGTGTTTGCGCTGAGGGAGCAAGTTCCCTGGCAGGAAATGGTTCCCTTTGGGATTTTGGCTGGGGGATGGCGGGGGAGATGGCGCTGGCGAGCGCCTTTGTTCCCCGTCAAACTGAGCTCTGTTGTCGCGGGGCTCAGCAACTCTCCCTCCCTTTGTCCTCCAGCCTTCCCAATTTCTGAGCAGAGCTGTTAACTTATGACCTCCCAGATGCTAAGTCATGCTTGCTGTCGGAACACACTTCGTCCGGCCCCTCCGCTTTTGCCAGCCAGACTCGGGGGCTCTGCTTGGCCGGCAGGCTGCCCCTCCGCCCCGGCTCCCTCCCACCAGTCCGTGGAGCGCGCACCGCCTCGCAGCCCTTCCTACCCTCTTCAGGGGGCCTCTAGTCTGCGCCTGGCTCCAGAGACTCCATTCTGCTAGTCTTCTGGTGGTTTTCTGGGTTATTTAGGCAGGTGTAGGTGGAATCGAAGTGATCAGCAGGACGTGCGGTGAGCCCAGCGTCCTCCTACACCGCCATCTTCTTTCCCTCTCAGGAAACAGACTCTTAAGAGAGTACAATGAGATAGTATCCGATGGGAGGTGGATGGGAGCATGGTTGGTTAAATAGGTGATGAGAATTGAGAGATGTACGTGTCATAAAGAGCACAGGGTGATACATGGAATTGTATACCTGCAAGTAATATAACTCTGCATATTAACGAACTGGAATTAAAGAAACAAAAAATAAGATACAGTGTAAAAAAAGGAAAAATTAAGTGAGGACCTATCCAATTGTTTACTAGGTGAATTACATACAACTGACTTAAGGCACTCTTGCCATGCCTGCAGTGGGTTAATAGCTACCTTAAAGGAAGCTACAAGGTCCTCCAAGGCACAGAGCACAGAGATTGCTCCTCATGTAGCCTCCTCCTGCTACCTTGCATTCAGAAATACTTAGCAGTAGTTTTTCAGGCATTGAAGAAAAATTAGGATTAAAATCTTTTAAAGATAAAGGAGGCTTAACAATGGAATATCAGTGGGAAATACTCTGTGCATGCCATCCTGGGCCTGTACTTGTGACATTCTTGATCCACCTCAAATACAGGTTCGTCTGTATGAATTCCTTGAACCACCACCCATCCTTTCTCTGTGCCCAGCACTATATCTTTATTAGTGACCATGGCAAAACATGATCTATGCCCACGTGGAGATCACTTCTAATGAGGAATACAGAAGTGAAAATGGGGGTCCATGTGGTTAGCAGGGATGGTGGGTAACAGCAAAGGAGCATTTAAGAGACCTGAAATTCAAAGGAAACTTCTTCCAAAAGGAAAATTTGGTACATAGGTTTTGTAAAAGTAATTCATTAGAGCTTTTGGAAGTGTATTTTTATATTGAACAAAAGGTGTGTTATAATTTCCCTTGTGTGTTCATTCATAGACCAAAGAAATAAACTGGAGTGGACCAGGTATATGTCTGGCAATTTGTCTCACCAATTTATAGCACTTTGGCAGAAATCTTCTAGGCCTCTTTATTTTTTTAAGGGCTTCTGTAATCCTGTGGAAATCAAATCATTCTCTTTGGAAACCTGCATTGTGTCATCTTTCCTTTCTTTGATTAGGGACCAGCTTAACCAAACCAGGTTACATTTGGCACCAGCTTTCTGTGTTATTGGGAAAGACAAAATCAGGGTAGTGAAGGAAATAAAAATCCTGGTATTCAAAGACAATCGCAGCCTGTACTATTTTTCTACATATGACCATTATTTTCACAGAGTGGAATCACAATGTGAATTTGGATATTTGGTTTGGTTAGCTGTTGGTTTGTTGGTTTGTTTGTTTGTTTGTTTCATTTTAACAGGGAAACCCTGGTCCGTATCCTTAAATATCCATTTATGTTGTTTTCCAATTTGCTTACTCATCACAGGGCATAAACTTCACGTGATGACAGTGCCGTAAATAGTACACAGAAATGAGAACTAGTAAGCATAGAAGGAGTGCTCTCTCACATTTTCCTTAAAAAAATCATAACATAGGCACTGCACTAGTTTGCATTTCAGCCAGAAGTGCAAGAGTGCTCCCCTTTCTCCATAACCTCACCAACAACTGGTGTTTCATGTGTTGTTAATGTTACCCATTCTAACAGGTGTGAGGTGGTATGGCATCATGGTTTTGCTTTGCATTCCCTAATGATGAGTGATGTTGACCATCTTTCCACGTGTCTGTTGGCTGTGTAGAAGTCTTCTTTGGAAAAGTGTCTATTCATGTCTTTTCCCAGTTCATAAGTGGGCTGTTTGGTTTTTTGGGTGTTGAGTTTGATATGTTGTTTCTAGATTTTGGATACTAACACTTTATCATATGCCATTTTCAAATATCTTCTCCCATTCCATAGGCAGGTTTAGTTCTTTTGATTGTTTCCTTCACTGTGCAAAAGCTTTTTATCTTGATAAGAATATCACTTAGACATCAAAATGCATGGAGTCTAGCCATTTGTAGCTATTTAGCTTTAACTAGAATGTATTATGCTAAGCAAAACGAGTCCATCTGAGAAAGACAAGTATACACTTTCATGCATATGTGAAATTTAACTTTCAGACTTTCAGCTTGGAAGTCTGGTGGTTTCCTTGTGATGGTGAGATATGTATTGCATTGGGCCCTTTTCAATTGGCTTTCACAATTATGTGGCAACCTCCAAACCTAGGGTGTGTCAAGGTGCCCACAGAGAATGCCCTTGGGTAGGCTACGCCAAAGTTTATAGGATCCCACTTCCTGATGGGACAAGAGGACAGTAGGATAGATATAGCCATCCTCGATTTGACCCGTGCCCATTTGATTGCAGAACCTTGACTCACTTTGTTGTCATCCCTCACCGATGGATGTTTTTCTTACTTGGACTCAGTTCACACACTCTGCCTTCCAGCTGGGAGTCTGATCTAGTCCTTGTGACTGAGGGAGAGAATTTTACACAGGGCTCCTTATTGCTTACTTGAGTTTCAGAAGTATGTGGCCATCCTGGGGCCCAAGGCATTCGAAGGTGCTCAGGAGGCTTGTTTATGTGTAAGCTGAAGTAGACATTTGCGAGGGAACTGGTCTCCTTCTGGTCCAAGGGCAAATGAATTTAAGTTATCTCCTTTCCAGATTGATCCCAATTGCCATTGGAAAATCGAGTTTTGGCCTTCCTTGCACACATTCCCTTCCCCTTGCTGTTTTTCTGACAAAAATTCTGCCCTTCCCCCCCCCCCCCCCCCTTGGAGCCATGGAGTCATAACCCACTAGGTGGCCGCAAATTCCCACTCTTGTCCTGTAATGAGTGAGAGCAACCAATATCTGCCATACCAAAGGATAGCTATCCTTTCATCCTTGAGGGCTTGCTGGTTAGCCTGCTGTTCTATGGAACATGAAGGAGAGCCAGCTTGCCTCTCTGACCTGGATGAATGAGTGCCCTTCATTCTGAGAAGTAATTTGCACATGGGCATTATTGTCCAGAAGGTGGTCAACACAAGAAGGCCCCTTTCCAGGAATACAGAACAAAGTCCTTATTCTGGACTCCTGAGCAAGATCTGGCAGAACCCAATAGCTGCAGCTCACCGTTGCCTCCATAAACTGATGGAAAAACTGGGAGGGATAAAAACAGAAGTCTCTGGCTTCTAAAGGAATTATGCAGGATTCCTTCTGCCTGGGCTCCCAGGTATATTCCTTCAGAGGGCTCTCATTGCCTAAGCCCATAGACATTTCATATTCTGGAAACAACCAGGTTGACAGGAGACTGTGCTGAGTTTTTCATTCTCAACATTCTCCAAATCCCATGTGTGTTGAAGAACTCATGCTGTCTGTGTCTCCACTTCTACAACTTAGCCCTTTCTTGGAAAAAATGGATTTGCATGGAATGTATTCAGAGCCAGTGTCTTAGAGTACTATCTCCTTTCAGCACATGAGTCTGATGGTGTCCTTGAGGTGTTGAGATAGGTATTGCATTGGTCCCTTCTCAATTTGTTTTCAGAATTGTGTGCCAATTTTCAAAACTTGGCTGTGTGGAAGGGCCCAGGGAGAATGTTGTGATTAGGCTAAGCCTGGCGGTAGGGGAGTATACTGCCTCCTTTGTGGGACAAGAGGATGGAAGACAGCTATCAGCTTTATCAATTTGACACGTGGCCATTTGAATGCAGATCTTGGTACCAACTTGTCATTCCTAATCCATTGCTGCTTTTCTAACTTGGATGCAATTCACACTTCTAGACAATGGGACTATCCACCCAGAAAACAGAGCTCAGCTCGGCGGGGAACAAAAGTACTGGCCAGCGCCATCTCCCTCGCACATCCCCCAGCCAAAATTCCAAAGGGAACCAGTTGCCCTCATGGAACTTCTTGCCCCGGGCAAACACCCAATGCTCTGCTCTTATGGATTCATCCCTCAGATGGGTCTGCCCGCCTCCCTCCCGGTGCTGCAGGGCCCCTACTGCAGGGGACCACTGACAGCAAAGCGAGCTAAGCCTGCCTCTCCTGCCGCTGTGAACTTTGTGGATCCACCCCGGCTAATACGCCAGATCCCATAGAAGCAGCATCACGAGACTGGCAGTGTGCAAGTAGCCCAGACAGAGGCCACATCACTCCACAGTGAGTCCCGCCCCTGGGAGAGGGGAAGAAAGGGACACACCAGTCTGACTGTGGCCCCAGTGGTGGGCTGGGGGCAGATATCAGGTCTGACTGCAGCCTCGCCCACCAACACAAGTTACTCCAGACAGCACAGTGCTGCAGTTCCGCACCACTCCAGGGACTATCCAAAATGACTAAACGGAAGAATTATCCTCAAAAGAAACTCCGGAAAGTAGCAACAGCTAACGAATTGACCAAAAAAGACTTAAGCAATATAACAGAACATGAATTTAAAATATTAGTCATAAAATTAACTGCTGGGCTTGAAAAAAGTACACAGGAGAGCAGAGAATCTATTGTTACAGAGATCAAGGGACTAAGAAATACTCAGGAGGAGCTGAAAAATGCCATAAATGAGGTGCAAAATAAAATGGAGGTGACCACAGCTTGGATTGAAGAGGCAGAGGAGAGAATAGGTGAATTAGAAGATAAAATTATGGAAAAAGAGGAAGCTGAGAAAAAGAGAGATAAAAAAATCCAGGAGTATGAGTGGAGAAGTAGAGAACTAAGTGATGCTATGAAACGCAACAATATCCGTATAATAGGGATTCCAGAGGAGGGAGAGAGAGAGAAAGGGGCTGAAGATGTACTTGAACAAATCATAGCTGAGAACTTCCTTGATCTGGGGAAGGAAAAAGGCATTGAAATCCAACAGGCACAGAGAACTCCCTTCAGACGTAACTTGAATCGATCTTCTGCATCACAAGTCATAGTGAAACTGGAGAAATACAAGGATAAAGAGAAAATTCTGAAAGCAGCTACGGATAAACACGCTCTAACCTATAAAGGGAGACTGATAAGTCTAGTGACAGATCTATCTACTGAAACTTGGCACGCCAGAAAAGAATGGCAGGAAATCTTCAATGTGATGAACAGCAAACATATGCATCCAAGAATCCTTTATGCAGCAAGCCATCATTCAGATGGAAGGAGAGATAAAGGTCTTTCCAAACAAACAAAAACTGAAGGAATTCATCACCACTAAAACCAACCCTACAAGGAATCCTAAGGGGGATTCTGTAAGTGAAACGTTGCAAGGACCACAAAGTACCAGAGATATCACTACAAACATGAAACCTACAGACATCACAATGACTCTAAACCCATATCTTTCTATAATAACACTGAATGTAAACAGACGAAACACTCCAACCAAAAGACATAGGGTATCAGAATGGATAAGATAAAAAAACCATGACCCATCTATCTGCTGTCTACAAGAGACTTGTTTTAGACCTGAGAACACCCTCAGATTGAAAGTGAGGGGATGGAGAACTATCATGCTACTGGAAGCCAAAAGAAAGCTGGAGTAGCCATATCTATATCAAACTTGACTTAAAATTAAAGGCTGTAACAGATGAAGAAGGGCATTATATAATAACTGCAGGCTCTATCCATCAGGAAGAGCTAACAATTATAAATGTCTATGCGCCGAATACCGGAGCCCCCAAATATATAAAGCAATTGATCACAATCATAAACAACCTTATTGATAAGAATGTGGTAATTGCAGGGGACTTTAACACTCCACTTACAACAATGGATAGATCATCTAGACACAGGGTCAATAAGGAGACAAGGGCCCTGAATGCTACATTGGATCAGATGGACTTGACAGATATATTTAGAGCTCTTCATCCCAAAGGAACGGAATATACTTTCTACTCGAGTGCACATGGAACATTCTCCAAGAGAGATCACATACTGATAACCGACAAAGAAACTAATGGATAATAATACAATACTAATAGGAGACTTTAACACCCCAGTTACATGTCATCTAAACTGAAAACAAACAAGGAAACATGGCTTCGAATGACACACTGGTCCAGGTGGACTTAACAGGTATATTCAGATTGTTCCATCCTAAACACATTCTCTATAAGTGCACATGGGACATTCTCAGAACACGTCACATGTTAGGTCACAAAATAATCCCAAAACACTGAAGTCATTCCATGCACCTTTTCTGCCAACAGCACTATGAAACTAGAAGTCAGCCCAAGAAAAAAATCTGGAAAGACCACAAATATATGGAATAACATGTTACTAAACAATGAATATGTCAGTCAGGAGAAAAAAAGGAAAAAGGAAATTTAAAAGTGCATTGAAAAATCCAAAATCCATAAAGAACTTATGAAGCTCAACACCCCAAAACCAAATAATATAGTGAAGAAATGGGCAAAATACATGAATAGACACGTCTCCAGAGAAGACATCCAGATGGCCAACCGACACATGAAAAAATGCACAACATCACTCATCATCAGGAAAATGCAAATCAAAACGAAAGGAGATAGCATTTCACACCTGTCAGAATGGCTAACATTAGCAACTCAGGCGACAACAGATGTTGGCATGGATGTGGAGAAAGAGGAACTCTCTTGCACTGTTGGTGGGAATGCAAACTGGTGCAGCCATTCTGTAGAACAGTATGGAGGTTCCTCATAAAATAAAAAATAGAACTACCCTACTACCCAGCAATTGCACTACTAGGTATTTATCCAAAGGATATAGGAGTGGTGATTCGAAGGGGAACATGCACCCCAATGTTTATAGAAGCACTATCAACAATAGCCAAAGTATAGAAAAAGCTTGAATGTCCATTGACTGGTGAATGGGTAAAGAAGATGTAGTGTATACATACACAATGGAATACTACTGGGCGATCGAGAATAATGAAATTGTGCCCCTTGCAACACCACGGATGGAATTAGAGTATACTGTGTTAAGCGAAATAAGTCAGTCAGAGAAAGAAAATATTATAGGCTATCACTCATACGTGGAATTTGAGAAGCACAAGAGGTGAACATAGGGGAAGGGAAGGAAAATATAAGACAAAAACACAGAGGGAGGCAAACCATAAGAGACTCTTAAGTACAGAGAATAAACTGAGGACTGCTGCAGGGGTGTTGGGTGGGCGGATGGGCTAAATGGGTGATGGTCACTAAGGAAGGCACTTGTAAGGATGAGCACTGGGTGTTACATATAAGTGATGAATCACTGGGTTCTACTCCTGAAACCAATACAACACTGTACGTTAACTTCAATTTAATTGAATAAATTTTAAAAATAAAACAGAATAGAAAGCACAGAGATCCACACATACAAATTCAATTAATCTTCAACTAAGCAGGAAAGAATATCCATTGGGAAAAGACAGTCTCTTCGAAGAAGGGTGTTGGGAAAAGTGCACAGTATCATGCAAAAGAATGAATGTAAACCACTTCCTTACACCATACACTTAAAGAAACAAAACATAGATTAAGGACCTAAATGTGAGACCCAAAGCCATAAAAATCCTAGAACACAGCACAGGTAGTAACTTCTTTGACATCAGCCATGAAAACTTCTTTCAATATATGTCCCCTGAGGCCAGAGAAACTAAAGCAAAAATAAATCTTGGGACTCTATCGAGTAAAAAGCTTCTGCACAGTGAAGTAAAAAGTGAAGAGTAAAAAGCAACTTATGGAATGGGAGAAGATATTTGCAAATGACCTATCTAATAAAGAGCTAATATCTGATATATCATAAGGCCCAAGCAACAATTAATCAAATTAAAAACTGGAAAGAAAACATGAACAGACATTTCTCCAAAGAAGACATACAGATGGTAAGAGACACAGGAAAAATGCTTATCATCACTTACCATCAAGGAAATGCAAAACAAAACCACAATGAGAAACTACCTCACACCTGTCAGAATGGCAAAAATCAAAAATACAAGAAGCAATAAGTGTTGGCAAGGATGTGGAGAAAAGGAAACTGTTCTTGGAAATGCAAAGTGGTGAGGCCACCGTGTAAAACTATGTGGAGTTTCCTCTAAAAGTTAAAAATACAATTACCTCATGATCCAGCATAGCACAACTGGGTATTTATCCAAGGAATAAAAGAACACAAATTCAAGAGGATGCATGCACATTGGCGCTCCTGGGCAGCTCAGTAAGTGAAGCGCCCAACTTCCCCCCAGGTCATGATCTCATGGTGTGTGAATTCAAGCCCCGCGTCAGGCTCTGTTCTGACAGCTCAGAGCCTGGAGCCTGCTTCAGATTCTGTGTCTCCCTCTCTCTCTGCCCCTCACCTGCTCTCTCACTCTATCTCTCTCTTTCAAAAATAAATAAACCTTAAATTTTTTAATGCACACATGAACCAGTGTGTTTATAGCAGCATTGTTTACAATAACCAAGATATGGAAGCAGCCCAAGTATCCATAAATGGATGAATGGATGGATAAAGAGGATGTGACATACATATGATGGAATACTATTCAGCCATAAGAAGGAATGCAATCTTTCCTTTTGCAAGGACCTGGATGGAGCTAGAGAGTATGATTCTAAGTGAAATATACCAGTCAAAAAAAGACAAATACCATATAATTCTACTCATACATGGGTTTAAGAAACAAACAAGCAAAGGGAAAAAATAAGAGAGAGAGAGAGAGAGAGAGTATAGACAATCAGGAAGCAGACTCTTTTTTTTTAAGTTCATTTATTTTTTTTTAATTTAACATTATCTTTTTAAATTTTTTCAATATATGAAATATTGTCAAATTGGTTTCCTACAACACCCAGTGCTCATCCCAAAAGGTGCCCTCCTCAATACCCATCGCCCACCCTACCCTCCCTCCCACCCCCCATCAACCCTCAGTTTTTTTCTCAGTTTTTAACAGTCTCTTATGCTTTGGCTCCTTCCCACTCTAACCTCTTTTGTTTTTTCCTTCCCCTCCCCCATGGGTTTCTGTTAAGTTTCTCAGGATCCGCATAAGAGTGAAAATATATGGTATCTGTCTTTCTCTTTATGGCTTATTTCACTTAGCATCACACCCTCCAGTCCCATCCATGTTGCTACAAAGAGACATATTTCGTTCTTTCTCATTGCCATGTAGTACTCCATTGTGTATATAAACCACCCTTTCTTGATCCATTCATCAGTTGATGGACATTTCGGCTCTTTCCATAATTTGGCTATTGTTGAGAGTGCTGCTATAAACATTGGGGTACAAGTGCCCCTATGCATCAGTACTCCTGTATCCCTTGGGTAAATTCCTAGCAGTGCTATTGCTGGGTCATAGGGTAGGTCTATTTTTAATTTTCTGAGGAACCTCCACACTGCTTTCCAGAGCAGCTGCACCAATTTGCATTCCCCCCAACAGTGCAAGAGGGTTTCCGTTTCTCCACATCTTCTCCAGCATCTACCGTCTCCTGATTTGTTCATTTTGGCCACTCTGACTGGCGTGAGGTGATATCTGAGTGTGGTTTGGATTTGTATTTTCCTGATAAGGAGCGACGGTGAGCATCTTTTCGTGTGCCTGTTGGCCATCTGGATGTCTTCTTTAGAGAAGTGTCTATTCATGTTTTCTGCCCAAATCTTCACTGGGTTATTTGTTTTTCGGGGGTGGAGTTTGGTGAGCTCTTTATAGATTTTGGATACTAGCCCTTTGTCCGAAATGGCATTTGCGAAGATCTTTTCCCGTTCCGTTGGTTGCCTTTTAGTTTTGTTGGTTGTTTCCTTTGCTGTGCAGAAGCTTTTTATCTTCATAAGGTGCCAGTGATTCACTTTTGCTTTTAATTCCCTTGCCTTTGGGGATGTGTCGAGTAAGAGATTGCTACGGCTGAGGTCAGAGAGGTCTTTTCCTGCTTTCTCCTCTAGGGTTTGGATGGTTTCCTGTCTCACATTCAGGTCCTTTATCCACTTTGAGTTTATTTTTGTGAATGGTGTGAGAAAATGGCCTATTTTCAACCTTCTGCCTGTTGCTGTCAAGTTCTCCCAGCACCATTTGTAAAAGAGACTGTCTTTTATCCACTGGATGTTCTTTCCTGCTTTGTCAAAGATTAGTTGGCCATACGTTTGTGGGTCTAGTTCTGGGGTTTCTATTCTATTCCATTGGTCTATGTGTCTCTTTTTGTGCCAACACCATGCGGTCTGGATGATTACAGCTTTGTAGTAGAGGCGAAAGTCTGGGATTGTGATGTCTCCTGCTTTGGTCTTCTTCTTCAAAATGACTTTGGCTATTCGGGGCCTTTTGTGGTCCCATATGAATTTTAGGATTGCCTGTTCTAGTTTCGAGAAGAATGCTGGTGCAATTTTGATTGGGATTGCTTTGAATGTGTACATAGCTTTGGGTAATATTGACATTTTGACAATATTGATTCTTCCAATCCATGAGCAGGGAATGTCTTTCCATTTCTTTATATCTTCTTCAATTACCTTCATAAGCTTTCTATAGTTTTCAGCATACAGATCTTTTACATCTTTGCGTAGATTTATTTGTAGGTATTTTATGCTTCTTGGTGCAATTGTGAATGGGATCAGTTTCTTTATTTGTCTTTCTGTTGCTTCAATGTTAGTGTATAAGGATGCAACTGATTTTTGTACATTGATTTTGTATCCTGCAACTTTGCTGAATTCATGTATCAGTTCTAGCAGACTTTTGGTGGAGTCTATTGGATTTTCCATGTATAATATGTCATCTGAAACAAGCGAAAGCTTGACTTCATCTTTGCCAATTTTGATACCTTTGATTTCCTTTTGTTGTCTGATTGCTGATGCTAGAACTTCCAACACTATGTTAAACAACACTGGTGAGAGTGGGCATCCCTGTCGTGTTCCTGATCTCAGGGAAAAAGCTCTCAGTTTTTCCCCATTGAGGATGATGTTAGCTGTGGGCTTTTCATAAATGGCTTTTATGATCTTCAAGTATGTTCCTTCTATCCCGACTTTCTCAAGGGTTTTTATTAAGAAAAGGTGCTGGGAGGCGCCTGGGTGGCTCAGTCGGTTAAGCGGCCGACTTCGGCTCAGGTCACGATCTCGCGGTTCGTGAGTTCAAGCCCCGCGTCGGGCTCTGTGCTAACAGCTCAGAGCCTGGAGCCTGTTTCAGATTCCGTGCCTCCTGCTCTCTCTCTGACCCTCCCTTGTTCATGCTCTGTCTCTGTCTCAAAAATAAATAAACGTTGAAAAAAAAAAAAAAGAAAAGAAAGGGTGCTGGATTTTGTCAAAGGCCTTTTCTGCATCGATTGACAGGATCATATGGTTCTTATCTTTTCTTTTATTGATGTGATGTATCACGTTGATTGATTTGCGAATGTTGAACCAGCCCTGCATCCCAGGAATGAATCCCAGTTGATCATGGTGAATAATTCTTTTTATATGCTGTTGAATTCTATTTGCTAGTATCTTATTGAGAATTTTTGCATCTATATTCCTCAGGAATATTGGCCTGTAGTTCTCTTTTTTTACTGCGTCTCTGTCTGGTTTAGGAATCAAAGTAATACTGGCTTCATAGAATGAGTCTGGAAGTTTTCCTTCCCTTTCTATTTCTTGGAATAGCTTGAAAAGTATAGATATTATCTCTGCTTTAAACGTCTGGTAGAACTCCCCTGGGAAGCCATCTGGTCCTGGACTCTTATTTGTTGGGAGATTTTTGATAACCGATTCAATTTCTTCGCCGGTGATGGGTCTGTTCAAGCTTTCTATTTCCTCCTGATTGAGTGTTGGAAGAGTGTGGGTGTTTAGGAATTTGTCCATTTCTTCCAGGTTGTCCAGTTCGTTGGCATACAATTTTTCATAGTATTCCCCGATAATTGCTTGTATCTCTGAGGGATTGGTTGTAATCATTCCATTTTCATTCATGATTTTATCTATTTGGGTCATCTCCCTTTTCTTTTTGAGAAGCCTGGCTAGAGTTTTTTCGATTTTGTTTATTTTTTCAAAAAAACCAACTCTTGGTTTCGTTGATCTGCTCTACCGTTTATTTAGATTCTATATTGTTTATTTGTGCTATGATCGTTCTTATTTCTCTTCTGCTGGGTTTAGGCTGCCTTTGCTGTTCTGCTTCTATTTCCTTTAGGTGTGCTGTTAGATTCTGTATTTGGGATTTTTCTTGTTTCTTGAGATAGGCCTGGATTGCGATGTATTTTCCTCTCAGGACTGCCTTCGCTGAATCCCAAAGCATTTGGATGGTTGTATTTTCATTTTCATTTGTTTCCACATCTATTTTTAAATTTCTTCTCTAATTGCCCGGTTGACCCACTCATTCTTTAGTAGGGTGATCTTTAACCTCCATGCTTTTGGAGGTTTTCCAGACTTTTTCCTGTGGTTGATTTCAAGCTTCATAGCATTGCGGTCTGAAAGTTTGCATGGTATAATTTCAATTCTTGTGAACTGATGAAGGGCTGTTTTGTGACCCAGTATATGATCTATCTTGGAGAATGTTCCATGTGCACTCGAGTAGAAAGTATATTCTGTTGCTTTGGGATGCAGAGTTCTAAATATATCTGTCAAGTCCATCTGATCCAATGTAGCATTCAGGGCCCTTGTTCCTTTATTGACCGTGTGTCTAGATGATCTATCCTTTTCTGTAAGTGGGGTGTTAAAGTCCCCTGCAATTACCACATTCTTATCAATAAGGTTGCTTATGTTTATGAGTAATTGTTTTATATAGTTGGGGGCTCCGGTATTCAGCGCATAGACATTTATAGTTGTTAGCTCTTCCTGATGGATAGACCCTGTAATTAGTATATAATGCCCTTCTTCATCTCTTGTTACAGCCTTTCATTTAAAGTCTAGTTGGTCTGATATAAGTATGGCTACTCCAGCTTTCTTTTGGCTTCCAGTAGCATGATAGATAGTTCTCCATCGCCTCACTCTCAATCTAAAGGTGTCCTCGCATCTAAAATGAGTCTCTTGTAGACAGCAAATAGATGGGTCTTGTTTTTTATCCATTCTGATACCCTATGTCTTTTGGTTGGCGCATGTAATCCATTTACATTCAGTGTTATTATAGAAAGATATGGGTTTAGAGTCACTGTGATGTCTGTATGTTTTATGCTTGTAGTGATGTCTCTGGTACTTTGTCTCACAGGATCCCCCTTAGGATTTCTTGTAGGGCTGGTTTAGTGGTGACAAATTCCTTCAGTTTTTGTTTGGGAAGACCTTGATCTCTCCTTCTAGTCTAAATGACAGACTTGCTGGATAAAGGATTTTCGGCTGCATATTTTTTCTGTTCAGCACACTGAAGATCTCGTGCCAATTCTTTCTGGCCTGCCAAGTTTCAAAAGAGAGATCAGTCACGAGTCTTATAGGTCTCCCTTTATATGTGAGGGCACGTTTATCCCTTGCTGCTTTCAGAATTTTCTCTTTATCCTTGTATTTTGCCAGTTTCACTATGATATGTCGTGCAGAAGATCGATTCAAGTTACGTCTGAAGGGAGTTCTGTGTGCTTCTTGGATTTCAATGCCTTTTTCCTTCCCCAGTTCAGGGAAGTTCTCAGCTATAATTTCTTCAAGTACCCCTTCAGCACCTTTCCCTCTCTCTTCCTCCTCTGGGATACCAATTATGCGTATATTATTTCTTTTTAGTGTCTCACTTAGTTCTCTAATTTTCCCCTCATACCTCATACTCCTGCATTTTTTTATCTCTCTTTTTCTCAGCTTCCTCTTTTTCCATAACTTTATCTTCTAGTTCACCTATTCTCTCCTCTGCCTCTTCAAGCCGAGCCGTCGTGGTTTCCATTTTGGTTTGCATTTCGTTTAAAGTGTTTTTCAGCTCCTCCTGACTGTTCTTTAGTCCCTTGATCTCTGTAGCAAGAGATTCTCTGCTGTCCTCTATACTGTTTTCAAGCCCAGCGATTAATTTTATGACTATTATTCTAAATTCACTGTCCGTTATATTATTTAAATCCTTTTTGATCAGTTCATTAGCTGTTATTTCCTGGAGATTCTTCTGAGGGGCATTCTTCCGTTTGGTCATTTTGGATAGTCCCTGGAGTGGTGCGGACCTGCAGGGCACTTCCCCTGTGCTGTGGTGTATAACTGGAGTTGGTGGGCGGGGCCGCAGTCAGACCTGATGTCTGCCCCCAGCCCACCACTGGGGCCCCAGTCAGACTGGTGTGTGCCTTCTCTTCCCCTCTCCTAGGTGCAGGATTCACTGTGGGGTGGCGTGGCCCGTCTGGGGTACTTGCACACTGCCAGGCTTGTGGTGCTGGGGATCTGGCGTATGAGCTGGGGTGGGTAGGCAAGGTGCACGGGGGCAGGAGGGGCAGGCTTAGCTTGCTTCTCCTTAGGTGATCCACTTCAGGAGGGGCCCTGTGGCAGCGGGAGGGAGTCAGATCTGCTGCTGGAGGTTTGGCTCTGCAGAAGCACAGCGTTGGGTGTTTGCGCTGAGGGAGCAAGTTCCCTGGCAGGAAATGGTTCCCTTTGGGATTTTGGCTGGGGGATGGGCGGGGGAGATGGCGCTGGCGAGCGCCTTTGTTCCCCGTCAAACTGAGCTCTGTTGTCGCGGGGCTCAGCAACTCTCCCTCCCTTTGTCCTCCAGCCTTCCCAATTTCTGAGCAGAGCTGTTAACTTATGACCTCCCAGATGCTAAGTCATGCTTGCTGTCGGAACACACTTCGTCCGGCCCCTCCGCTTTTGCCAGCCAGACTCGGGGGCTCTGCTTGGCCGGCAGGCTGCCCCTCCGCCCCGGCTCCCTCCCACCAGTCCGTGGAGCGCGCACCGCCTCGCAGCCCTTCCTACCCTCTTCAGGGGGCCTCTAGTCTGCGCCTGGCTCCAGAGACTCCATTCTGCTAGTCTTCTGGTGGTTTTCTGGGTTATTTAGGCAGGTGTAGGTGGAATCGAAGTGATCAGCAGGACGTGCGGTGAGCCCAGCGTCCTCCTACACCGCCATCTTCTTTCCCTCTCAGGAAACAGACTCTTAAGAGAGTACAATGAGATAGTATCCGATGGGAGGTGGATGGGAGCATGGTTGGTTAAATAGGTGATGAGAATTGAGAGATGTACGTGTCATAAAGAGCACAGGGTGATACATGGAATTGTATACCTGCAAGTAATATAACTCTGCATATTAACGAACTGGAATTAAAGAAACAAAAAATAAGATACAGTGTAAAAAAAGGAAAAATTAAGTGAGGACCTATCCAATTGTTTACTAGGTGAATTACATACAACTGACTTAAGGCACTCTTGCCATGCCTGCAGTGGGTTAATAGCTACCTTAAAGGAAGCTACAAGGTCCTCCAAGGCACAGAGCACAGAGATTGCTCCTCATGTAGCCTCCTCCTGCTACCTTGCATTCAGAAATACTTAGCAGTAGTTTTTCAGGCATTGAAGAAAAATTAGGATTAAAATCTTTTAAAGATAAAGGAGGCTTAACAATGGAATATCAGTGGGAAATACTCTGTGCATGCCATCCTGGGCCTGTACTTGTGACATTCTTGATCCACCTCAAATACAGGTTCGTCTGTATGAATTCCTTGAACCACCACCCATCCTTTCTCTGTGCCCAGCACTATATCTTTATTAGTGACCATGGCAAAACATGATCTATGCCCACGTGGAGATCACTTCTAATGAGGAATACAGAAGTGAAAATGGGGGTCCATGTGGTTAGCAGGGATGGTGGGTAACAGCAAAGGAGCATTTAAGAGACCTGAAATTCAAAGGAAACTTCTTCCAAAAGGAAAATTTGGTACATAGGTTTTGTAAAAGTAATTCATTAGAGCTTTTGGAAGTGTATTTTTATATTGAACAAAAGGTGTGTTATAATTTCCCTTGTGTGTTCATTCATAGACCAAAGAAATAAACTGGAGTGGACCAGATATATGTCTGGCAATTTGTCTCACCAATTTATAGCACTTTGGCAGAAATCTTCTAGGCCTCTTTATTTTTTTAAGGGCTTCTGTAATCCTGTGGAAATCAAATCATTCTCTTTGGAAACCTGCATTGTGTCATCTTTCCTTTCTTTGATTAGGGACCAGCTTAACCAAACCAGGTTACATTTGGCACCAGCTTTCTGTGTTATTGGGAAAGACAAAATCAGGGTAGTGAAGGAAATAAAAATCCTGGTATTCAAAGACAATCGCAGCCTGTACTATTTTTCTACATATGACCATTATTTTCACAGAGTGGAATCACAATGTGAATTTGGATATTTGGTTTGGTTAGCTGTTGGTTTGTTGGTTTGTTTGTTTGTTTGTTTCATTTTAACAGGGAAACCCTGGTCCGTATCCTTAAATATCCATTTATGTTGTTTTCCAATTTGCTTACTCATCACAGGGCATAAACTTCACGTGATGACAGTGCCGTAAATAGTACACAGAAATGAGAACTAGTAAGCATAGAAGGAGTGCTCTCTCACATTTTCCTTAAAAAAATCATAACATAGGCACTGCACTAGTTTGCATTTCAGCCAGAAGTGCAAGAGTGCTCCCCTTTCTCCATAACCTCACCAACAACTGGTGTTTCATGTGTTGTTAATGTTACCCATTCTAACAGGTGTGAGGTGGTATGGCATCATGGTTTTGCTTTGCATTCCCTAATGATGAGTGATGTTGACCATCTTTCCACGTGTCTGTTGGCTGTGTAGAAGTCTTCTTTGGAAAAGTGTCTATTCATGTCTTTTCCCAGTTCATAAGTGGGCTGTTTGGTTTTTTGGGTGTTGAGTTTGATATGTTGTTTCTAGATTTTGGATACTAACACTTTATCATATGCCATTTTCAAATATCTTCTCCCATTCCATAGGCAGGTTTAGTTCTTTTGATTGTTTCCTTCACTGTGCAAAAGCTTTTTATCTTGATAAGAATATCACTTAGACATCAAAATGCATGGAGTCTAGCCATTTGTAGCTATTTAGCTTTAACTAGAATGTATTATGCTAAGCAAAACGAGTCCATCTGAGAAAGACAAGTATACACTTTCATGCATATGTGAAATTTAACTTTCAGACTTTCAGCTTGGAAGTCTGGTGGTTTCCTTGTGATGGTGAGATATGTATTGCATTGGGCCCTTTTCAATTGGCTTTCACAATTATGTGGCAACCTCCAAACCTAGGGTGTGTCAAGGTGCCCACAGAGAATGCCCTTGGGTAGGCTACGCCAAAGTTTATAGGATCCCACTTCCTGATGGGACAAGAGGACAGTAGGATAGATATAGCCATCCTCGATTTGACCCGTGCCCATTTGATTGCAGAACCTTGACTCACTTTGTTGTCATCCCTCACCGATGGATGTTTTTCTTACTTGGACTCAGTTCACACACTCTGCCTTCCAGCTGGGAGTCTGATCTAGTCCTTGTGACTGAGGGAGAGAATTTTACACAGGGCTCCTTATTGCTTACTTGAGTTTCAGAAGTATGTGGCCATCCTGGGGCCCAAGGCATTCGAAGGTGCTCAGGAGGCTTGTTTATGTGTAAGCTGAAGTAGACATTTGCGAGGGAACTGGTCTCCTTCTGGTCCAAGGGCAAATGAATTTAAGTTATCTCCTTTCCAGATTGATCCCAATTGCCATTGGAAAATCGAGTTTTGGCCTTCCTTGCACACATTCCCTTCCCCTTGCTGTTTTTCTGACAAAAATTCTGCCCTTCCCCCCCCCCCCCCTTGGAGCCATGGAGTCATAACCCACTAGGTGGCCGCAAATTCCCACTCTTGTCCTGTAATGAGTGAGAGCAACCAATATCTGCCATACCAAAGGATAGCTATCCTTTCATCCTTGAGGGCTTGCTGGTTAGCCTGCTGTTCTATGGAACATGAAGGAGAGCCAGCTTGCCTCTCTGACCTGGATGAATGAGTGCCCTTCATTCTGAGAAGTAATTTGCACATGGGCATTATTGTCCAGAAGGTGGTCAACACAAGAAGGCCCCTTTCCAGGAATACAGAACAAAGTCCTTATTCTGGACTCCTGAGCAAGATCTGGCAGAACCCAATAGCTGCAGCTCACCGTTGCCTCCATAAACTGATGGAAAAACTGGGAGGGATAAAAACAGAAGTCTCTGGCTTCTAAAGGAATTATGCAGGATTCCTTCTGCCTGGGCTCCCAGGTATATTCCTTCAGAGGGCTCTCATTGCCTAAGCCCATAGACATTTCATATTCTGGAAACAACCAGGTTGACAGGAGACTGTGCTGAGTTTTTCATTCTCAACATTCTCCAAATCCCATGTGTGTTGAAGAACTCATGCTGTCTGTGTCTCCACTTCTACAACTTAGCCCTTTCTTGGAAAAAATGGATTTGCATGGAATGTATTCAGAGCCAGTGTCTTAGAGTACTATCTTCTTTCAGCACATGAGTCTGATGGTGTCCTTGAGGTGTTGAGATAGGTATTGCATTGGTCCCTTCTCAATTTGTTTTCAGAATTGTGTGCCAATTTTCAAAACTTGGCTGTGTGGAAGGGCCCAGGGAGAATGTTGTGATTAGGCTAAGCCTGGCGGTAGGGGAGTATACTGCCTCCTTTGTGGGACAAGAGGATGGAAGACAGCTATCAGCTTTATCAATTTGACACGTGGCCATTTGAATGCAGATCTTGGTACCAACTTGTCATTCCTAATCCATTGCTGCTTTTCTAACTTGGATGCAATTCACACTTCTAGACAATGGGACTATCCACCCAGAAAACAGAGCTCAGCTCGGCGGGGAACAAAAGTACTGGCCAGCGCCATCTCCCTCGCACATCCCCCAGCCAAAATTCCAAAGGGAACCAGTTGCCCTCATGGAACTTCTTGCCCCGGGCAAACACCCAATGCTCTGCTCTTATGGATTCATCCCTCAGATGGGTCTGCCCGCCTCCCTCCCGGTGCTGCAGGGCCCCTACTGCAGGGGACCACTGACAGCAAAGCGAGCTAAGCCTGCCTCTCCTGCCGCTGTGAACTTTGTGGATCCACCCCGGCTAATACGCCAGATCCCATAGAAGCAGCATCACGAGACTGGCAGTGTGCAAGTAGCCCAGACAGAGGCCACATCACTCCACAGTGAGTCCCGCCCCTGGGAGAGGGGAAGAAAGGGACACACCAGTCTGACTGTGGCCCCAGTGGTGGGCTGGGGGCAGATATCAGGTCTGACTGCAGCCTCGCCCACCAACACAAGTTACTCCAGACAGCACAGTGCTGCAGTTCCGCACCACTCCAGGGACTATCCAAAATGACTAAACGGAAGAATTATCCTCAAAAGAAACTCCGGAAAGTAGCAACAGCTAACGAATTGACCAAAAAAGACTTAAGCAATATAACAGAACATGAATTTAAAATATTAGTCATAAAATTAACTGCTGGGCTTGAAAAAAGTACACAGGAGAGCAGAGAATCTATTGTTACAGAGATCAAGGGACTAAGAAATACTCAGGAGGAGCTGAAAAATGCCATAAATGAGGTGCAAAATAAAATGGAGGTGACCACAGCTTGGATTGAAGAGGCAGAGGAGAGAATAGGTGAATTAGAAGATAAAATTATGGAAAAAGAGGAAGCTGAGAAAAAGAGAGATAAAAAAATCCAGGAGTATGAGTGGAGAAGTAGAGAACTAAGTGATGCTATGAAACGCAACAATATCCGTATAATAGGGATTCCAGAGGAGGGAGAGAGAGAGAAAGGGGCTGAAGATGTACTTGAACAAATCATAGCTGAGAACTTCCTTGATCTGGGGAAGGAAAAAGGCATTGAAATCCAACAGGCACAGAGAACTCCCTTCAGACGTAACTTGAATCGATCTTCTGCATCACAAGTCATAGTGAAACTGGAGAAAT
This sequence comes from Panthera pardus, assembly GCF_024362965.1. Lineage (NCBI taxonomy): Eukaryota > Metazoa > Chordata > Mammalia > Carnivora > Felidae > Panthera > Panthera pardus. Next base: position 30,854 of record NW_026526719.1, on the reverse strand, counting down.
ACAAGGATAAAGAGAAAATTCTGAAAGCAGCTACGGATAAACACGCTCTAACCTATAAAGGGAGACTGATAAGTCTAGTGACAGATCTATCTACTGAAACTTGGCACGCCAGAAAAGAATGGCAGGAAATCTTCAATGTGATGAACAGCAAACATATGCATCCAAGAATCCTTTATGCAGCAAGCCATCATTCAGATGGAAGGAGAGATAAAGGTCTTTCCAAACAAACAAAAACTGAAGGAATTCATCACCACTAAAACCAACCCTACAAGGAATCCTAAGGGGGATTCTGTAAGTGAAACGTTGCAAGGACCACAAAGTACCAGAGATATCACTACAAACATGAAACCTACAGACATCACAATGACTCTAAACCCATATCTTTCTATAATAACACTGAATGTAAACAGACGAAACACTCCAACCAAAAGACATAGGGTATCAGAATGGATAAGATAAAAAAACCATGACCCATCTATCTGCTGTCTACAAGAGACTTGTTTTAGACCTGAGAACACCCTCAGATTGAAAGTGAGGGGATGGAGAACTATCATGCTACTGGAAGCCAAAAGAAAGCTGGAGTAGCCATATCTATATCAAACTTGACTTAAAATTAAAGGCTGTAACAGATGAAGAAGGGCATTATATAATAACTGCAGGCTCTATCCATCAGGAAGAGCTAACAATTATAAATGTCTATGCGCCGAATACCGGAGCCCCCAAATATATAAAGCAATTGATCACAATCATAAACAACCTTATTGATAAGAATGTGGTAATTGCAGGGGACTTTAACACTCCACTTACAACAATGGATAGATCATCTAGACACAGGGTCAATAAGGAGACAAGGGCCCTGAATGCTACATTGGATCAGATGGACTTGACAGATATATTTAGAGCTCTTCATCCCAAAGGAACGGAATATACTTTCTACTCGAGTGCACATGGAACATTCTCCAAGAGAGATCACATACTGATAACCGACAAAGAAACTAATGGATAATAATACAATACTAATAGGAGACTTTAACACCCCAGTTACATGTCATCTAAACTGAAAACAAACAAGGAAACATGGCTTCGAATGACACACTGGTCCAGGTGGACTTAACAGGTATATTCAGATTGTTCCATCCTAAACACATTCTCTATAAGTGCACATGGGACATTCTCAGAACACGTCACATGTTAGGTCACAAAATAATCCCAAAACACTGAAGTCATTCCATGCACCTTTTCTGCCAACAGCACTATGAAACTAGAAGTCAGCCCAAGAAAAAAATCTGGAAAGACCACAAATATATGGAATAACATGTTACTAAACAATGAATATGTCAGTCAGGAGAAAAAAAGGAAAAAGGAAATTTAAAAGTGCATTGAAAAATCCAAAATCCATAAAGAACTTATGAAGCTCAACACCCCAAAACCAAATAATATAGTGAAGAAATGGGCAAAATACATGAATAGACACGTCTCCAGAGAAGACATCCAGATGGCCAACCGACACATGAAAAAATGCACAACATCACTCATCATCAGGAAAATGCAAATCAAAACGAAAGGAGATAGCATTTCACACCTGTCAGAATGGCTAACATTAGCAACTCAGGCGACAACAGATGTTGGCATGGATGTGGAGAAAGAGGAACTCTCTTGCACTGTTGGTGGGAATGCAAACTGGTGCAGCCATTCTGTAGAACAGTATGGAGGTTCCTCATAAAATAAAAAATAGAACTACCCTACTACCCAGCAATTGCACTACTAGGTATTTATCCAAAGGATATAGGAGTGGTGATTCGAAGGGGAACATGCACCCCAATGTTTATAGAAGCACTATCAACAATAGCCAAAGTATAGAAAAAGCTTGAATGTCCATTGACTGGTGAATGGGTAAAGAAGATGTAGTGTATACATACACAATGGAATACTACTGGGCGATCGAGAATAATGAAATTGTGCCCCTTGCAACACCACGGATGGAATTAGAGTATACTGTGTTAAGCGAAATAAGTCAGTCAGAGAAAGAAAATATTATAGGCTATCACTCATACGTGGAATTTGAGAAGCACAAGAGGTGAACATAGGGGAAGGGAAGGAAAATATAAGACAAAAACACAGAGGGAGGCAAACCATAAGAGACTCTTAAGTACAGAGAATAAACTGAGGACTGCTGCAGGGGTGTTGGGTGGGCGGATGGGCTAAATGGGTGATGGTCACTAAGGAAGGCACTTGTAAGGATGAGCACTGGGTGTTACATATAAGTGATGAATCACTGGGTTCTACTCCTGAAACCAATACAACACTGTACGTTAACTTCAATTTAATTGAATAAATTTTAAAAATAAAACAGAATAGAAAGCACAGAGATCCACACATACAAATTCAATTAATCTTCAACTAAGCAGGAAAGAATATCCATTGGGAAAAGACAGTCTCTTCGAAGAAGGGTGTTGGGAAAAGTGCACAGTATCATGCAAAAGAATGAATGTAAACCACTTCCTTACACCATACACTTAAAGAAACAAAACATAGATTAAGGACCTAAATGTGAGACCCAAAGCCATAAAAATCCTAGAACACAGCACAGGTAGTAACTTCTTTGACATCAGCCATGAAAACTTCTTTCAATATATGTCCCCTGAGGCCAGAGAAACTAAAGCAAAAATAAATCTTGGGACTCTATCGAGTAAAAAGCTTCTGCACAGTGAAGTAAAAAGTGAAGAGTAAAAAGCAACTTATGGAATGGGAGAAGATATTTGCAAATGACCTATCTAATAAAGAGCTAATATCTGATATATCATAAGGCCCAAGCAACAATTAATCAAATTAAAAACTGGAAAGAAAACATGAACAGACATTTCTCCAAAGAAGACATACAGATGGTAAGAGACACAGGAAAAATGCTTATCATCACTTACCATCAAGGAAATGCAAAACAAAACCACAATGAGAAACTACCTCACACCTGTCAGAATGGCAAAAATCAAAAATACAAGAAGCAATAAGTGTTGGCAAGGATGTGGAGAAAAGGAAACTGTTCTTGGAAATGCAAAGTGGTGAGGCCACCGTGTAAAACTATGTGGAGTTTCCTCTAAAAGTTAAAAATACAATTACCTCATGATCCAGCATAGCACAACTGGGTATTTATCCAAGGAATAAAAGAACACAAATTCAAGAGGATGCATGCACATTGGCGCTCCTGGGCAGCTCAGTAAGTGAAGCGCCCAACTTCCCCCCAGGTCATGATCTCATGGTGTGTGAATTCAAGCCCCGCGTCAGGCTCTGTTCTGACAGCTCAGAGCCTGGAGCCTGCTTCAGATTCTGTGTCTCCCTCTCTCTCTGCCCCTCACCTGCTCTCTCACTCTATCTCTCTCTTTCAAAAATAAATAAACCTTAAATTTTTTAATGCACACATGAACCAGTGTGTTTATAGCAGCATTGTTTACAATAACCAAGATATGGAAGCAGCCCAAGTATCCATAAATGGATGAATGGATGGATAAAGAGGATGTGACATACATATGATGGAATACTATTCAGCCATAAGAAGGAATGCAATCTTTCCTTTTGCAAGGACCTGGATGGAGCTAGAGAGTATGATTCTAAGTGAAATATACCAGTCAAAAAAAGACAAATACCATATAATTCTACTCATACATGGGTTTAAGAAACAAACAAGCAAAGGGAAAAAATAAGAGAGAGAGAGAGAGAGAGTATAGACAATCAGGAAGCAGACTCTTTTTTTTTAAGTTCATTTATTTTTTTTTAATTTAACATTATCTTTTTAAATTTTTTCAATATATGAAATATTGTCAAATTGGTTTCCTACAACACCCAGTGCTCATCCCAAAAGGTGCCCTCCTCAATACCCATCGCCCACCCTACCCTCCCTCCCACCCCCCATCAACCCTCAGTTTTTTTCTCAGTTTTTAACAGTCTCTTATGCTTTGGCTCCTTCCCACTCTAACCTCTTTTGTTTTTTCCTTCCCCTCCCCCATGGGTTTCTGTTAAGTTTCTCAGGATCCGCATAAGAGTGAAAATATATGGTATCTGTCTTTCTCTTTATGGCTTATTTCACTTAGCATCACACCCTCCAGTCCCATCCATGTTGCTACAAAGAGACATATTTCGTTCTTTCTCATTGCCATGTAGTACTCCATTGTGTATATAAACCACCCTTTCTTGATCCATTCATCAGTTGATGGACATTTCGGCTCTTTCCATAATTTGGCTATTGTTGAGAGTGCTGCTATAAACATTGGGGTACAAGTGCCCCTATGCATCAGTACTCCTGTATCCCTTGGGTAAATTCCTAGCAGTGCTATTGCTGGGTCATAGGGTAGGTCTATTTTTAATTTTCTGAGGAACCTCCACACTGCTTTCCAGAGCAGCTGCACCAATTTGCATTCCCCCCAACAGTGCAAGAGGGTTTCCGTTTCTCCACATCTTCTCCAGCATCTACCATCTCCTGATTTGTTCATTTTGGCCACTCTGACTGGCGTGAGGTGATATCTGAGTGTGGTTTGGATTTGTATTTTCCTGATAAGGAGCGACGGTGAGCATCTTTTCGTGTGCCTGTTGGCCATCTGGATGTCTTCTTTAGAGAAGTGTCTATTCATGTTTTCTGCCCAAATCTTCACTGGGTTATTTGTTTTTCGGGGGTGGAGTTTGGTGAGCTCTTTATAGATTTTGGATACTAGCCCTTTGTCCGAAATGGCATTTGCGAAGATCTTTTCCCGTTCCGTTGGTTGCCTTTTAGTTTTGTTGGTTGTTTCCTTTGCTGTGCAGAAGCTTTTTATCTTCATAAGGTGCCAGTGATTCACTTTTGCTTTTAATTCCCTTGCCTTTGGGGATGTGTCGAGTAAGAGATTGCTACGGCTGAGGTCAGAGAGGTCTTTTCCTGCTTTCTCCTCTAGGGTTTGGATGGTTTCCTGTCTCACATTCAGGTCCTTTATCCACTTTGAGTTTATTTTTGTGAATGGTGTGAGAAAATGGCCTATTTTCAACCTTCTGCCTGTTGCTGTCAAGTTCTCCCAGCACCATTTGTAAAAGAGACTGTCTTTTATCCACTGGATGTTCTTTCCTGCTTTGTCAAAGATTAGTTGGCCATACGTTTGTGGGTCTAGTTCTGGGGTTTCTATTCTATTCCATTGGTCTATGTGTCTCTTTTTGTGCCAACACCATGCGGTCTGGATGATTACAGCTTTGTAGTAGAGGCGAAAGTCTGGGATTGTGATGTCTCCTGCTTTGGTCTTCTTCTTCAAAATGACTTTGGCTATTCGGGGCCTTTTGTGGTCCCATATGAATTTTAGGATTGCCTGTTCTAGTTTCGAGAAGAATGCTGGTGCAATTTTGATTGGGATTGCTTTGAATGTGTACATAGCTTTGGGTAATATTGACATTTTGACAATATTGATTCTTCCAATCCATGAGCAGGGAATGTCTTTCCATTTCTTTATATCTTCTTCAATTACCTTCATAAGCTTTCTATAGTTTTCAGCATACAGATCTTTTACATCTTTGCGTAGATTTATTTGTAGGTATTTTATGCTTCTTGGTGCAATTGTGAATGGGATCAGTTTCTTTATTTGTCTTTCTGTTGCTTCAATGTTAGTGTATAAGGATGCAACTGATTTTTGTACATTGATTTTGTATCCTGCAACTTTGCTGAATTCATGTATCAGTTCTAGCAGACTTTTGGTGGAGTCTATTGGATTTTCCATGTATAATATGTCATCTGAAACAAGCGAAAGCTTGACTTCATCTTTGCCAATTTTGATACCTTTGATTTCCTTTTGTTGTCTGATTGCTGATGCTAGAACTTCCAACACTATGTTAAACAACACTGGTGAGAGTGGGCATCCCTGTCGTGTTCCTGATCTCAGGGAAAAAGCTCTCAGTTTTTCCCCATTGAGGATGATGTTAGCTGTGGGCTTTTCATAAATGGCTTTTATGATCTTCAAGTATGTTCCTTCTATCCCGACTTTCTCAAGGGTTTTTATTAAGAAAAGGTGCTGGGAGGCGCCTGGGTGGCTCAGTCGGTTAAGCGGCCGACTTCGGCTCAGGTCACGATCTCGCGGTTCGTGAGTTCAAGCCCCGCGTCGGGCTCTGTGCTAACAGCTCAGAGCCTGGAGCCTGTTTCAGATTCCGTGCCTCCTGCTCTCTCTCTGACCCTCCCTTGTTCATGCTCTGTCTCTGTCTCAAAAATAAATAAACGTTGAAAAAAAAAAAAAGAAAAGAAAGGGTGCTGGATTTTGTCAAAGGCCTTTTCTGCATCGATTGACAGGATCATATGGTTCTTATCTTTTCTTTTATTGATGTGATGTATCACGTTGATTGATTTGCGAATGTTGAACCAGCCCTGCATCCCAGGAATGAATCCCAGTTGATCATGGTGAATAATTCTTTTTATATGCTGTTGAATTCTATTTGCTAGTATCTTATTGAGAATTTTTGCATCTATATTCCTCAGGAATATTGGCCTGTAGTTCTCTTTTTTTACTGCGTCTCTGTCTGGTTTAGGAATCAAAGTAATACTGGCTTCATAGAATGAGTCTGGAAGTTTTCCTTCCCTTTCTATTTCTTGGAATAGCTTGAAAAGTATAGATATTATCTCTGCTTTAAACGTCTGGTAGAACTCCCCTGGGAAGCCATCTGGTCCTGGACTCTTATTTGTTGGGAGATTTTTGATAACCGATTCAATTTCTTCGCCGGTGATGGGTCTGTTCAAGCTTTCTATTTCCTCCTGATTGAGTGTTGGAAGAGTGTGGGTGTTTAGGAATTTGTCCATTTCTTCCAGGTTGTCCAGTTCGTTGGCATACAATTTTTCATAGTATTCCCCGATAATTGCTTGTATCTCTGAGGGATTGGTTGTAATCATTCCATTTTCATTCATGATTTTATCTATTTGGGTCATCTCCCTTTTCTTTTTGAGAAGCCTGGCTAGAGTTTTTTCGATTTTGTTTATTTTTTCAAAAAAACCAACTCTTGGTTTCGTTGATCTGCTCTACCGTTTATTTAGATTCTATATTGTTTATTTGTGCTATGATCGTTATTATTTCTCTTCTGCTGGGTTTAGGCTGCCTTTGCTGTTCTGCTTCTATTTCCTTTAGGTGTGCTGTTAGATTCTGTATTTGGGATTTTTCTTGTTTCTTGAGATAGGCCTGGATTGCGATGTATTTTCCTCTCAGGACTGCCTTCGCTGAATCCCAAAGCATTTGGATGGTTGTATTTTCATTTTCATTTGTTTCCACATCTATTTTTAAATTTCTTCTCTAATTGCCCGGTTGACCCACTCATTCTTTAGTAGGGTGATCTTTAACCTCCATGCTTTTGGAGGTTTTCCAGACTTTTTCCTGTGGTTGATTTCAAGCTTCATAGCATTGCGGTCTGAAAGTTTGCATGGTATAATTTCAATTCTTGTGAACTGATGAAGGGCTGTTTTGTGACCCAGTATATGATCTATCTTGGAGAATGTTCCATGTGCACTCGAGTAGAAAGTATATTCTGTTGCTTTGGGATGCAGAGTTCTAAATATATCTGTCAAGTCCATCTGATCCAATGTAGCATTCAGGGCCCTTGTTCCTTTATTGACCGTGTGTCTAGATGATCTATCCTTTTCTGTAAGTGGGGTGTTAAAGTCCCCTGCAATTACCACATTCTTATCAATAAGGTTGCTTATGTTTATGAGTAATTGTTTTATATATTTGGGGGCTCCGGTATTCAGCGCATAGACATTTATAGTTGTTAGCTCTTCCTGATGGATAGACCCTGTAATTAGTATATAATGCCCTTCTTCATCTCTTGTTACAGCCTTTCATTTAAAGTCTAGTTGGTCTGATATAAGTATGGCTACTCCAGCTTTCTTTTGGCTTCCAGTAGCATGATAGATAGTTCTCCATCGCCTCACTCTCAATCTAAAGGTGTCCTCGCATCTAAAATGAGTCTCTTGTAGACAGCAAATAGATGGGTCTTGTTTTTTATCCATTCTGATACCCTATGTCTTTTGGTTGGCGCATGTAATCCATTTACATTCAGTGTTATTATAGAAAGATATGGGTTTAGAGTCACTGTGATGTCTGTATGTTTTATGCTTGTAGTGATGTCTCTGGTACTTTGTCTCACAGGATCCCCCTTAGGATTTCTTGTAGGGCTGGTTTAGTGGTGACAAATTCCTTCAGTTTTTGTTTGGGAAGACCTTGATCTCTCCTTCTAGTCTAAATGACAGACTTGCTGGATAAAGGATTTTCGGCTGCATATTTTTTCTGTTCAGCACACTGAAGATCTCGTGCCAATTCTTTCTGGCCTGCCAAGTTTCAAAAGAGAGATCAGTCACGAGTCTTATAGGTCTCCCTTTATATGTGAGGGCACGTTTATCCCTTGCTGCTTTCAGAATTTTCTCTTTATCCTTGTATTTTGCCAGTTTCACTATGATATGTCGTGCAGAAGATCGATTCAAGTTACGTCTGAAGGGAGTTCTGTGTGCTTCTTGGATTTCAATGCCTTTTTCCTTCCCCAGTTCAGGGAAGTTCTCAGCTATAATTTCTTCAAGTACCCCTTCAGCACCTTTCCCTCTCTCTTCCTCCTCTGGGATACCAATTATGCGTATATTATTTCTTTTTAGTGTCTCACTTAGTTCTCTAATTTTCCCCTCATACCTCATACTCCTGCATTTTTTTATCTCTCTTTTTCTCAGCTTCCTCTTTTTCCATAACTTTATCTTCTAGTTCACCTATTCTCTCCTCTGCCTCTTCAAGCCGAGCCGTCGTGGTTTCCATTTTGGTTTGCATTTCGTTTAAAGTGTTTTTCAGCTCCTCCTGACTGTTCTTTAGTCCCTTGATCTCTGTAGCAAGAGATTCTCTGCTGTCCTCTATACTGTTTTCAAGCCCAGCGATTAATTTTATGACTATTATTCTAAATTCACTGTCCGTTATATTATTTAAATCCTTTTTGATCAGTTCATTAGCTGTTATTTCCTGGAGATTCTTCTGAGGGGCATTCTTCCGTTTGGTCATTTTGGATAGTCCCTGGAGTGGTGCGGACCTGCAGGGCACTTCCCCTGTGCTGTGGTGTATAACTGGAGTTGGTGGGCGGGGCCGCAGTCAGACCTGATGTCTGCCCCCAGCCCACCACTGGGGCCCCAGTCAGACTGGTGTGTGCCTTCTCTTCCCCTCTCCTAGGTGCAGGATTCACTGTGGGGTGGCGTGGCCCGTCTGGGGTACTTGCACACTGCCAGGCTTGTGGTGCTGGGGATCTGGCGTATGAGCTGGGGTGGGTAGGCAAGGTGCACGGGGGCAGGAGGGGCAGGCTTAGCTTGCTTCTCCTTAGGTGATCCACTTCAGGAGGGGCCCTGTGGCAGCGGGAGGGAGTCAGATCTGCTGCTGGAGGTTTGGCTCTGCAGAAGCACAGCGTTGGGTGTTTGCGCTGAGGGAGCAAGTTCCCTGGCAGGAAATGGTTCCCTTTGGGATTTTGGCTGGGGGATGGGCGGGGGAGATGGCGCTGGCGAGCGCCTTTGTTCCCCGTCAAACTGAGCTCTGTTGTCGCGGGGCTCAGCAACTCTCCCTCCCTTTGTCCTCCAGCCTTCCCAATTTCTGAGCAGAGCTGTTAACTTATGACCTCCCAGATGCTAAGTCATGCTTGCTGTCGGAACACACTTCGTCCGGCCCCTCCGCTTTTGCCAGCCAGACTCGGGGGCTCTGCTTGGCCGGCAGGCTGCCCCTCCGCCCCGGCTCCCTCCCACCAGTCCGTGGAGCGCGCACCGCCTCGCAGCCCTTCCTACCCTCTTCAGGGGGCCTCTAGTCTGCGCCTGGCTCCAGAGACTCCATTCTGCTAGTCTTCTGGTGGTTTTCTGGGTTATTTAGGCAGGTGTAGGTGGAATCGAAGTGATCAGCAGGACGTGCGGTGAGCCCAGCGTCCTCCTACACCGCCATCTTCTTTCCCTCTCAGGAAACAGACTCTTAAGAGAGTACAATGAGATAGTATCCGATGGGAGGTGGATGGGAGCATGGTTGGTTAAATAGGTGATGAGAATTGAGAGATGTACGTGTCATAAAGAGCACAGGGTGATACATGGAATTGTATACCTGCAAGTAATATAACTCTGCATATTAACGAACTGGAATTAAAGAAACAAAAAATAAGATACAGTGTAAAAAAAGGAAAAATTAAGTGAGGACCTATCCAATTGTTTACTAGGTGAATTACATACAACTGACTTAAGGCACTCTTGCCATGCCTGCAGTGGGTTAATAGCTACCTTAAAGGAAGCTACAAGGTCCTCCAAGGCACAGAGCACAGAGATTGCTCCTCATGTAGCCTCCTCCTGCTACCTTGCATTCAGAAATACTTAGCAGTAGTTTTTCAGGCATTGAAGAAAAATTAGGATTAAAATCTTTTAAAGATAAAGGAGGCTTAACAATGGAATATCAGTGGGAAATACTCTGTGCATGCCATCCTGGGCCTGTACTTGTGACATTCTTGATCCACCTCAAATACAGGTTCGTCTGTATGAATTCCTTGAACCACCACCCATCCTTTCTCTGTGCCCAGCACTATATCTTTATTAGTGACCATGGCAAAACATGATCTATGCCCACGTGGAGATCACTTCTAATGAGGAATACAGAAGTGAAAATGGGGGTCCATGTGGTTAGCAGGGATGGTGGGTAACAGCAAAGGAGCATTTAAGAGACCTGAAATTCAAAGGAAACTTCTTCCAAAAGGAAAATTTGGTACATAGGTTTTGTAAAAGTAATTCATTAGAGCTTTTGGAAGTGTATTTTTATATTGAACAAAAGGTGTGTTATAATTTCCCTTGTGTGTTCATTCATAGACCAAAGAAATAAACTGGAGTGGACCAGGTATATGTCTGGCAATTTGTCTCACCAATTTATAGCACTTTGGCAGAAATCTTCTAGGCCTCTTTATTTTTTTAAGGGCTTCTGTAATCCTGTGGAAATCAAATCATTCTCTTTGGAAACCTGCATTGTGTCATCTTTCCTTTCTTTGATTAGGGACCAGCTTAACCAAACCAGGTTACATTTGGCACCAGCTTTCTGTGTTATTGGGAAAGACAAAATCAGGGTAGTGAAGGAAATAAAAATCCTGGTATTCAAAGACAATCGCAGCCTGTACTATTTTTCTACATATGACCATTATTTTCACAGAGTGGAATCACAATGTGAATTTGGATATTTGGTTTGGTTAGCTGTTGGTTTGTTGGTTTGTTTGTTTGTTTGTTTCATTTTAACAGGGAAACCCTGGTCCGTATCCTTAAATATCCATTTATGTTGTTTTCCAATTTGCTTACTCATCACAGGGCATAAACTTCACGTGATGACAGTGCCGTAAATAGTACACAGAAATGAGAACTAGTAAGCATAGAAGGAGTGCTCTCTCACATTTTCCTTAAAAAAATCATAACATAGGCACTGCACTAGTTTGCATTTCAGCCAGAAGTGCAAGAGTGCTCCCCTTTCTCCATAACCTCACCAACAACTGGTGTTTCATGTGTTGTTAATGTTACCCATTCTAACAGGTGTGAGGTGGTATGGCATCATGGTTTTGCTTTGCATTCCCTAATGATGAGTGATGTTGACCATCTTTCCACGTGTCTGTTGGCTGTGTAGAAGTCTTCTTTGGAAAAGTGTCTATTCATGTCTTTTCCCAGTTCATAAGTGGGCTGTTTGGTTTTTTGGGTGTTGAGTTTGATATGTTGTTTCTAGATTTTGGATACTAACACTTTATCATATGCCATTTTCAAATATCTTCTCCCATTCCATAGGCAGGTTTAGTTCTTTTGATTGTTTCCTTCACTGTGCAAAAGCTTTTTATCTTGATAAGAATATCACTTAGACATCAAAATGCATGGAGTCTAGCCATTTGTAGCTATTTAGCTTTAACTAGAATGTATTATGCTAAGCAAAACGAGTCCATCTGAGAAAGACAAGTATACACTTTCATGCATATGTGAAATTTAACTTTCAGACTTTCAGCTTGGAAGTCTGGTGGTTTCCTTGTGATGGTGAGATATGTATTGCATTGGGCCCTTTTCAATTGGCTTTCACAATTATGTGGCAACCTCCAAACCTAGGGTGTGTCAAGGTGCCCACAGAGAATGCCCTTGGGTAGGCTACGCCAAAGTTTATAGGATCCCACTTCCTGATGGGACAAGAGGACAGTAGGATAGATATAGCCATCCTCGATTTGACCCGTGCCCATTTGATTGCAGAACCTTGACTCACTTTGTTGTCATCCCTCACCGATGGATGTTTTTCTTACTTGGACTCAGTTCACACACTCTGCCTTCCAGCTGGGAGTCTGATCTAGTCCTTGTGACTGAGGGAGAGAATTTTACACAGGGCTCCTTATTGCTTACTTGAGTTTCAGAAGTATGTGGCCATCCTGGGGCCCAAGGCATTCGAAGGTGCTCAGGAGGCTTGTTTATGTGTAAGCTGAAGTAGACATTTGCGAGGGAACTGGTCTCCTTCTGGTCCAAGGGCAAATGAATTTAAGTTATCTCCTTTCCAGATTGATCCCAATTGCCATTGGAAAATCGAGTTTTGGCCTTCCTTGCACACATTCCCTTCCCCTTGCTGTTTTTCTGACAAAAATTCTGCCCTTCCCCCCCCCCCCCTTGGAGCCATGGAGTCATAACCCACTAGGTGGCCGCAAATTCCCACTCTTGTCCTGTAATGAGTGAGAGCAACCAATATCTGCCATACCAAAGGATAGCTATCCTTTCATCCTTGAGGGCTTGCTGGTTAGCCTGCTGTTCTATGGAACATGAAGGAGAGCCAGCTTGCCTCTCTGACCTGGATGAATGAGTGCCCTTCATTCTGAGAAGTAATTTGCACATGGGCATTATTGTCCAGAAGGTGGTCAACACAAGAAGGCCCCTTTCCAGGAATACAGAACAAAGTCCTTATTCTGGACTCCTGAGCAAGATCTGGCAGAACCCAATAGCTGCAGCTCACCGTTGCCTCCATAAACTGATGGAAAAACTGGGAGGGATAAAAACAGAAGTCTCTGGCTTCTAAAGGAATTATGCAGGATTCCTTCTGCCTGGGCTCCCAGGTATATTCCTTCAGAGGGCTCTCATTGCCTAAGCCCATAGACATTTCATATTCTGGAAACAACCAGGTTGACAGGAGACTGTGCTGAGTTTTTCATTCTCAACATTCTCCAAATCCCATGTGTGTTGAAGAACTCATGCTGTCTGTGTCTCCACTTCTACAACTTAGCCCTTTCTTGGAAAAAATGGATTTGCATGGAATGTATTCAGAGCCAGTGTCTTAGAGTACTATCTTCTTTCAGCACATGAGTCTGATGGTGTCCTTGAGGTGTTGAGATAGGTATTGCATTGGTCCCTTCTCAATTTGTTTTCAGAATTGTGTGCCAATTTTCAAAACTTGGCTGTGTGGAAGGGCCCAGGGAGAATGTTGTGATTAGGCTAAGCCTGGCGGTAGGGGAGTATACTGCCTCCTTTGTGGGACAAGAGGATGGAAGACAGCTATCAGCTTTATCAATTTGACACGTGGCCATTTGAATGCAGATCTTGGTACCAACTTGTCATTCCTAATCCATTGCTGCTTTTCTAACTTGGATGCAATTCACACTTCTAGACAATGGGACTATCCACCCAGAAAACAGAGCTCAGCTCGGCGGGGAACAAAAGTACTGGCCAGCGCCATCTCCCTCGCACATCCCCCAGCCAAAATTCCAAAGGGAACCAGTTGCCCTCATGGAACTTCTTGCCCCGGGCAAACACCCAATGCTCTGCTCTTATGGATTCATCCCTCAGATGGGTCTGCCCGCCTCCCTCCCGGTGCTGCAGGGCCCCTACTGCAGGGGACCACTGACAGCAAAGCGAGCTAAGCCTGCCTCTCCTGCCGCTGTGAACTTTGTGGATCCACCCCGGCTAATACGCCAGATCCCATAGAAGCAGCATCACGAGACTGGCAGTGTGCAAGTAGCCCAGACAGAGGCCACATCACTCCACAGTGAGTCCCGCCCCTGGGAGAGGGGAAGAAAGGGACACACCAGTCTGACTGTGGCCCCAGTGGTGGGCTGGGGGCAGATATCAGGTCTGACTGCAGCCTCGCCCACCAACACAAGTTACTCCAGACAGCACAGTGCTGCAGTTCCGCACCACTCCAGGGACTATCCAAAATGACTAAACGGAAGAATTATCCTCAAAAGAAACTCCGGAAAGTAGCAACAGCTAACGAATTGACCAAAAAAGACTTAAGCAATATAACAGAACATGAATTTAAAATATTAGTCATAAAATTAACTGCTGGGCTTGAAAAAAGTACACAGGAGAGCAGAGAATCTATTGTTACAGAGATCAAGGGACTAAGAAATACTCAGGAGGAGCTGAAAAATGCCATAAATGAGGTGCAAAATAAAATGGAGGTGACCACAGCTTGGATTGAAGAGGCAGAGGAGAGAATAGGTGAATTAGAAGATAAAATTATGGAAAAAGAGGAAGCTGAGAAAAAGAGAGATAAAAAAATCCAGGAGTATGAGTGGAGAAGTAGAGAACTAAGTGATGCTATGAAACGCAACAATATCCGTATAATAGGGATTCCAGAGGAGGGAGAGAGAGAGAAAGGGGCTGAAGATGTACTTGAACAAATCATAGCTGAGAACTTCCTTGATCTGGGGAAGGAAAAAGGCATTGAAATCCAACAGGCACAGAGAACTCCCTTCAGACGTAACTTGAATCGATCTTCTGCATCACAAGTCATAGTGAAACTGGAGAAATACAAGGATAAAGAGAAAATTCTGAAAGCAGCTACGGATAAACACGCTCTAACCTATAAAGGGAGACTGATAAGTCTAGTGACAGATCTATCTACTGAAACTTGGCACGCCAGAAAAGAATGGCAGGAAATCTTCAATGTGATGAACAGCAAACATATGCATCCAAGAATCCTTTATGCAGCAAGCCATCATTCAGATGGAAGGAGAGATAAAGGTCTTTCCAAACAAACAAAAACTGAAGGAATTCATCACCACTAAAACCAACCCTACAAGGAATCCTAAGGGGGATTCTGTAAGTGAAACGTTGCAAGGACCACAAAGTACCAGAGATATCACTACAAACATGAAACCTACAGACATCACAATGACTCTAAACCCATATCTTTCTATAATAACACTGAATGTAAACAGACGAAACACTCCAACCAAAAGACATAGGGTATCAGAATGGATAAGATAAAAAAACCATGACCCATCTATCTGCTGTCTACAAGAGACTTGTTTTAGACCTGAGAACACCCTCAGATTGAAAGTGAGGGGATGGAGAACTATCATGCTACTGGAAGCCAAAAGAAAGCTGGAGTAGCCATATCTATATCAAACTTGACTTAAAATTAAAGGCTGTAACAGATGAAGAAGGGCATTATATAATAACTGCAGGCTCTATCCATCAGGAAGAGCTAACAATTATAAATGTCTATGCGCCGAATACCGGAGCCCCCAAATATATAAAGCAATTGATCACAATCATAAACAACCTTATTGATAAGAATGTGGTAATTGCAGGGGACTTTAACACTCCACTTACAACAATGGATAGATCATCTAGACACAGGGTCAATAAGGAGACAAGGGCCCTGAATGCTACATTGGATCAGATGGACTTGACAGATATATTTAGAGCTCTTCATCCCAAAGGAACGGAATATACTTTCTACTCGAGTGCACATGGAACATTCTCCAAGAGAGATCACATACTGATAACCGACAAAGAAACTAATGGATAATAATACAATACTAATAGGAGACTTTAACACCCCAGTTACATGTCATCTAAACTGAAAACAAACAAGGAAACATGGCTTCGAATGACACACTGGTCCAGGTGGACTTAACAGGTATATTCAGATTGTTCCATCCTAAACACATTCTCTATAAGTGCACATGGGACATTCTCAGAACACGTCACATGTTAGGTCACAAAATAATCCCAAAACACTGAAGTCATTCCATGCACCTTTTCTGCCAACAGCACTATGAAACTAGAAGTCAGCCCAAGAAAAAAATCTGGAAAGACCACAAATATATGGAATAACATGTTACTAAACAATGAATATGTCAGTCAGGAGAAAAAAAGGAAAAAGGAAATTTAAAAGTGCATTGAAAAATCCAAAATCCATAAAGAACTTATGAAGCTCAACACCCCAAAACCAAATAATATAGTGAAGAAATGGGCAAAATACATGAATAGACACGTCTCCAGAGAAGACATCCAGATGGCCAACCGACACATGAAAAAATGCACAACATCACTCATCATCAGGAAAATGCAAATCAAAACGAAAGGAGATAGCATTTCACACCTGTCAGAATGGCTAACATTAGCAACTCAGGCGACAACAGATGTTGGCATGGATGTGGAGAAAGAGGAACTCTCTTGCACTGTTGGTGGGAATGCAAACTGGTGCAGCCATTCTGTAGAACAGTATGGAGGTTCCTCATAAAATAAAAAATAGAACTACCCTACTACCCAGCAATTGCACTACTAGGTATTTATCCAAAGGATATAGGAGTGGTGATTCGAAGGGGAACATGCACCCCAATGTTTATAGAAGCACTATCAACAATAGCCAAAGTATAGAAAAAGCTTGAATGTCCATTGACTGGTGAATGGGTAAAGAAGATGTAGTGTATACATACACAATGGAATACTACTGGGCGATCGAGAATAATGAAATTGTGCCCCTTGCAACACCACGGATGGAATTAGAGTATACTGTGTTAAGCGAAATAAGTCAGTCAGAGAAAGAAAATATTATAGGCTATCACTCATACGTGGAATTTGAGAAGCACAAGAGGTGAACATAGGGGAAGGGAAGGAAAATATAAGACAAAAACACAGAGGGAGGCAAACCATAAGAGACTCTTAAGTACAGAGAATAAACTGAGGACTGCTGCAGGGGTGTTGGGTGGGCGGATGGGCTAAATGGGTGATGGTCACTAAGGAAGGCACTTGTAAGGATGAGCACTGGGTGTTACATATAAGTGATGAATCACTGGGTTCTACTCCTGAAACCAATACAACACTGTACGTTAACTTCAATTTAATTGAATAAATTTTAAAAATAAAACAGAATAGAAAGCACAGAGATCCACACATACAAATTCAATTAATCTTCAACTAAGCAGGAAAGAATATCCATTGGGAAAAGACAGTCTCTTCGAAGAAGGGTGTTGGGAAAAGTGCACAGTATCATGCAAAAGAATGAATGTAAACCACTTCCTTACACCATACACTTAAAGAAACAAAACATAGATTAAGGACCTAAATGTGAGACCCAAAGCCATAAAAATCCTAGAACACAGCACAGGTAGTAACTTCTTTGACATCAGCCATGAAAACTTCTTTCAATATATGTCCCCTGAGGCCAGAGAAACTAAAGCAAAAATAAATCTTGGGACTCTATCGAGTAAAAAGCTTCTGCACAGTGAAGTAAAAAGTGAAGAGTAAAAAGCAACTTATGGAATGGGAGAAGATATTTGCAAATGACCTATCTAATAAAGAGCTAATATCTGATATATCATAAGGCCCAAGCAACAATTAATCAAATTAAAAACTGGAAAGAAAACATGAACAGACATTTCTCCAAAGAAGACATACAGATGGTAAGAGACACAGGAAAAATGCTTATCATCACTTACCATCAAGGAAATGCAAAACAAAACCACAATGAGAAACTACCTCACACCTGTCAGAATGGCAAAAATCAAAAATACAAGAAGCAATAAGTGTTGGCAAGGATGTGGAGAAAAGGAAACTGTTCTTGGAAATGCAAAGTGGTGAGGCCACCGTGTAAAACTATGTGGAGTTTCCTCTAAAAGTTAAAAATACAATTACCTCATGATCCAGCATAGCACAACTGGGTATTTATCCAAGGAATAAAAGAACACAAATTCAAGAGGATGCATGCACATTGGCGCTCCTGGGCAGCTCAGTAAGTGAAGCGCCCAACTTCCCCCCAGGTCATGATCTCATGGTGTGTGAATTCAAGCCCCGCGTCAGGCTCTGTTCTGACAGCTCAGAGCCTGGAGCCTGCTTCAGATTCTGTGTCTCCCTCTCTCTCTGCCCCTCACCTGCTCTCTCACTCTATCTCTCTCTTTCAAAAATAAATAAACCTTAAATTTTTTAATGCACACATGAACCAGTGTGTTTATAGCAGCATTGTTTACAATAACCAAGATATGGAAGCAGCCCAAGTATCCATAAATGGATGAATGGATGGATAAAGAGGATGTGACATACATATGATGGAATACTATTCAGCCATAAGAAGGAATGCAATCTTTCCTTTTGCAAGGACCTGGATGGAGCTAGAGAGTATGATTCTAAGTGAAATATACCAGTCAAAAAAAGACAAATACCATATAATTCTACTCATACATGGGTTTAAGAAACAAACAAGCAAAGGGAAAAAATAAGAGAGAGAGAGAGAGAGAGTATAGACAATCAGGAAGCAGACTCTTTTTTTTAAGTTCATTTATTTTTTTTTAATTTAACATTATCTTTTTAAATTTTTTCAATATATGAAATATTGTCAAATTGGTTTCCTACAACACCCAGTGCTCATCCCAAAAGGTGCCCTCCTCAATACCCATCGCCCACCCTACCCTCCCTCCCACCCCCCATCAACCCTCAGTTTTTTTCTCAGTTTTTAACAGTCTCTTATGCTTTGGCTCCTTCCCACTCTAACCTCTTTTGTTTTTTCCTTCCCCTCCCCCATGGGTTTCTGTTAAGTTTCTCAGGATCCGCATAAGAGTGAAAATATATGGTATCTGTCTTTCTCTTTATGGCTTATTTCACTTAGCATCACACCCTCCAGTCCCATCCATGTTGCTACAAAGAGACATATTTCGTTCTTTCTCATTGCCATGTAGTACTCCATTGTGTATATAAACCACCCTTTCTTGATCCATTCATCAGTTGATGGACATTTCGGCTCTTTCCATAATTTGGCTATTGTTGAGAGTGCTGCTATAAACATTGGGGTACAAGTGCCCCTATGCATCAGTACTCCTGTATCCCTTGGGTAAATTCCTAGCAGTGCTATTGCTGGGTCATAGGGTAGGTCTATTTTTAATTTTCTGAGGAACCTCCACACTGCTTTCCAGAGCAGCTGCACCAATTTGCATTCCCCCCAACAGTGCAAGAGGGTTTCCGTTTCTCCACATCTTCTCCAGCATCTACCGTCTCCTGATTTGTTCATTTTGGCCACTCTGACTGGCGTGAGGTGATATCTGAGTGTGGTTTGGATTTGTATTTTCCTGATAAGGAGCGACGGTGAGCATCTTTTCGTGTGCCTGTTGGCCATCTGGATGTCTTCTTTAGAGAAGTGTCTATTCATGTTTTCTGCCCAAATCTTCACTGGGTTATTTGTTTTTCGGGGGTGGAGTTTGGTGAGCTCTTTATAGATTTTGGATACTAGCCCTTTGTCCGAAATGGCATTTGCGAAGATCTTTTCCCGTTCCGTTGGTTGCCTTTTAGTTTTGTTGGTTGTTTCCTTTGCTGTGCAGAAGCTTTTTATCTTCATAAGGTGCCAGTGATTCACTTTTGCTTTTAATTCCCTTGCCTTTGGGGATGTGTCGAGTAAGAGATTGCTACGGCTGAGGTCAGAGAGGTCTTTTCCTGCTTTCTCCTCTAGGGTTTGGATGGTTTCCTGTCTCACATTCAGGTCCTTTATCCACTTTGAGTTTATTTTTGTGAATGGTGTGAGAAAATGGCCTATTTTCAACCTTCTGCCTGTTGCTGTCAAGTTCTCCCAGCACCATTTGTAAAAGAGACTGTCTTTTATCCACTGGATGTTCTTTCCTGCTTTGTCAAAGATTAGTTGGCCATACGTTTGTGGGTCTAGTTCTGGGGTTTCTATTCTATTCCATTGGTCTATGTGTCTCTTTTTGTGCCAACACCATGCGGTCTGGATGATTACAGCTTTGTAGTAGAGGCGAAAGTCTGGGATTGTGATGTCTCCTGCTTTGGTCTTCTTCTTCAAAATGACTTTGGCTATTCGGGGCCTTTTGTGGTCCCATATGAATTTTAGGATTGCCTGTTCTAGTTTCGAGAAGAATGCTGGTGCAATTTTGATTGGGATTGCTTTGAATGTGTACATAGCTTTGGGTAATATTGACATTTTGACAATATTGATTCTTCCAATCCATGAGCAGGGAATGTCTTTCCATTTCTTTATATCTTCTTCAATTACCTTCATAAGCTTTCTATAGTTTTCAGCATACAGATCTTTTACATCTTTGCGTAGATTTATTTGTAGGTATTTTATGCTTCTTGGTGCAATTGTGAATGGGATCAGTTTCTTTATTTGTCTTTCTGTTGCTTCAATGTTAGTGTATAAGGATGCAACTGATTTTTGTACATTGATTTTGTATCCTGCAACTTTGCTGAATTCATGTATCAGTTCTAGCAGACTTTTGGTGGAGTCTATTGGATTTTCCATGTATAATATGTCATCTGAAACAAGCGAAAGCTTGACTTCATCTTTGCCAATTTTGATACCTTTGATTTCCTTTTGTTGTCTGATTGCTGATGCTAGAACTTCCAACACTATGTTAAACAACACTGGTGAGAGTGGGCATCCCTGTCGTGTTCCTGATCTCAGGGAAAAAGCTCTCAGTTTTTCCCCATTGAGGATGATGTTAGCTGTGGGCTTTTCATAAATGGCTTTTATGATCTTCAAGTATGTTCCTTCTATCCCGACTTTCTCAAGGGTTTTTATTAAGAAAAGGTGCTGGGAGGCGCCTGGGTGGCTCAGTCGGTTAAGCGGCCGACTTCGGCTCAGGTCACGATCTCGCGGTTCGTGAGTTCAAGCCCCGCGTCGGGCTCTGTGCTAACAGCTCAGAGCCTGGAGCCTGTTTCAGATTCCGTGCCTCCTGCTCTCTCTCTGACCCTCCCTTGTTCATGCTCTGTCTCTGTCTCAAAAATAAATAAACGTTGAAAAAAAAAAAAAAGAAAAGAAAGGGTGCTGGATTTTGTCAAAGGCCTTTTCTGCATCGATTGACAGGATCATATGGTTCTTATCTTTTCTTTTATTGATTGTGATGTATCACGTTGATTGATTTGCGAATGTTGAACCAGCCCTGCATCCCAGGAATGAATCCCAGTTGATCATGGTGAATAATTCTTTTTATATGCTGTTGAATTCTATTTGCTAGTATCTTATTGAGAATTTTTGCATCTATATTCCTCAGGAATATTGGCCTGTAGTTCTCTTTTTTTACTGCGTCTCTGTCTGGTTTAGGAATCAAAGTAATACTGGCTTCATAGAATGAGTCTGGAAGTTTTCCTTCCCTTTCTATTTCTTGGAATAGCTTGAAAAGTATAGATATTATCTCTGCTTTAAACGTCTGGTAGAACTCCCCTGGGAAGCCATCTGGTCCTGGACTCTTATTTGTTGGGAGATTTTTGATAACCGATTCAATTTCTTCGCCGGTGATGGGTCTGTTCAAGCTTTCTATTTCCTCCTGATTGAGTGTTGGAAGAGTGTGGGTGTTTAGGAATTTGTCCATTTCTTCCAGGTTGTCCAGTTCGTTGGCATACAATTTTTCATAGTATTCCCCGATAATTGCTTGTATCTCTGAGGGATTGGTTGTAATCATTCCATTTTCATTCATGATTTTATCTATTTGGGTCATCTCCCTTTTCTTTTTGAGAAGCCTGGCTAGAGTTTTTTCGATTTTGTTTATTTTTTCAAAAAAACCAACTCTTGGTTTCGTTGATCTGCTCTACCGTTTATTTAGATTCTATATTGTTTATTTGTGCTATGATCGTTATTATTTCTCTTCTGCTGGGTTTAGGCTGCCTTTGCTGTTCTGCTTCTATTTCCTTTAGGTGTGCTGTTAGATTCTGTATTTGGGATTTTTCTTGTTTCTTGAGATAGGCCTGGATTGCGTGGGATTTTTCTTTGTTTCTTGAGATAGGCCTGGATTGCGATGTATTTTCCTCTCAGGACTGCCTTCGCTGAATCCCAAAGCATTTGGATGGTTGTATTTTCATTTTCATTTGTTTCCACATCTATTTTTAAATTTCTTCTCTAATTGCCCGGTTGACCCACTTCATTCTTTAGTAGGGTGATCTTTAACCTCCATGCTTTTGGAGGTTTTCCAGACTTTTCCTGTGGTTGATTTCAAGCTTCATAGCATTGCGGTCTGAAAGTTTGCATGGTATAATTTCAATTCTTGTGAACTGATGAAGGGCTTGTTTTGTGACCCAGTATATGATCTATCTTGGAGAATGTTCCATGTGCACTCGAGTAGAAAGTATATTCTGTTGCTTTGGGATGCAGAGTTCTAAATATATCTGTCAAGTCCATCTGATCCAATGTAGCATTCAGGGCCCTTGTTCCTTTATTGACCGTGTGTCTAGATGATCTATCCTTTTCTGTAAGTGGGGTGTTAAAGTCCCCTGCAATTCCACATTCTTATCAATAAGGTTGCTTATGTTTATGAGTAATTGTTTTATATAGTTGGGGGCTCCGGTATTCAGCGCATAGACATTTATAGTTGTTAGCTCTTCCTGATGGATAGACCCTGTAATTAGTATATAATGCCCTTCTTCATCTCTTGTTACAGCCTTTCATTTAAAGTCTAGCTTGGTCTGATATAAGTATGGCTACTCCAGCTTTCTTTTGGCTTCCAGTAGCATGATAGATAGTTTCTCCATCGCCTCACTCTCAATCTAAAGGTGTCCTCGCATCTAAAATGAGTCTCTTGTAGACAGCAAATAGATGGGTCTTGTTTTTTTATCCATTCTGATACCCTATGTCTTTTGGTTGGCGCATGTAATCCATTTACATTCAGTGTTATTATAGAAAGATATGGGTTTTAGAGTCACTGTGATGTCTGTATGTTTTATGCTTGTAGTGATGTCTCTGGTACTTTGTCTCACAGGATCCCCCTTAGGATTTCTTGTAGGGCTGGTTTAGTGGTGACAAATTCCTTCAGTTTTTGTTTGGGAAGACTTGATCTCTCCTTCTAGTCTAAATGACAGACTTGCTGGATAAAGGATTTTCGGCTGCATATTTTTTCTGTTCAGCACACTGAAGATCTCGTGCCAATTCTTTCTGGCCTGCCAAGTTTCAAAAGAGAGATCAGTCACGAGTCTTATAGGTCTCCCTTTATATGTGAGGGCACGTTTATCCCTTGCTGCTTTCAGAATTTTCTCTTTATCCTTGTATTTTGCCAGTTTCACTATGATATGTCGTGCAGAAGATCGATTCAAGTTACGTCTGAAGGGAGTTCTGTGTGCTTCTTGGATTTCAATGCCTTTTTCCTTCCCCAGTTCAGGGAAGTTCTCAGCTATAATTTCTTCAAGTACCCCTTCAGCACCTTTCCCTCTCTCTTCCTCCTCTGGGATACCAATTATGCGTATATTATTTCTTTTTAGTGTCTCACTTAGTTCTCTAATTTTCCCCTCATACCTCATACTCCTGCATTTTTTTTATCTCTCTTTTTCTCAGCTTCCTCTTTTTCCATAACTTTATCTTCTAGTTCACCTATTCTCTCCTCTGCCTCTTCAAGCCGAGCCGTCGTGGTTTCCATTTTGGTTTGCATTTCGTTTAAAGTGTTTTTCAGCTCCTCCTGACTGTTCTTTAGTCCCTTGATCTCTGTAGCAAGAGATTCTCTGCTGTCCTCTATACTGTTTTCAAGCCCAGCGATTAATTTTATGACTATTATTCTATCACTGTCCGTTATATTATTTAAATCCTTTTTGATCAGTTCATTAGCTGTTATTTCCTGGAGATTCTTCTGAGGGGCATTCTTCCGTTTGGTCATTTTGGATAGTCCCTGGAGTGGTGCGGACCTGCAGGGCACTTCCCCTGTGCTGGTGGTGTATAACTGGAGTTGGTGGGCGGGGCCGCAGTCAGACCTGATGTCTGCCCCCCAGCCCACCACTGGGGGCCCCAGTCAGACTGGTGTGTGCCTTCTCTTCCCCTCTCCTAGGTGCAGGATTCACTGTGGGGTGGCGTGGCCCGTCTGGGGTACTTGCACACTGCCAGGCTTGTGGTGCTGGGGATCTGGCGTATGAGCTGGGGTGGGTAGGCAAGGTGCACGGGGGCAGGAGGGGCAGGCTTAGCTTGCTTCTCCTTAGGTGATCCACTTCAGGAGGGGCCCTGTGGCAGCGGGAGGGAGTCAGATCTGCTGCTGGAGGTTTGGCTCTGCAGAAGCACAGCGTTGGGTGTTTGCGCTGAGGGAGCAAGTTCCCTGGCAGGAAATGGTTCCCTTTGGGATTTTGGCTGGGGGATGGGCGGGGGAGATGGCGCTGGCGAGCGCCTTTGTTCCCCGTCAAACTGAGCTCTGTTGTCGCGGGGCTCAGCAACTCTCCCTCCCCTTTGTCCTCCAGCCTTCCCAATTTCTGAGCAGAGCTGTTAACTTATGACCTCCCAGATGCTAAGTCATGCTTGCTGTCGGAACACACTTCGTCCGGCCCCTCCGCTTTTGCCAGCCAGACTCGGGGGCTCTGCTTGGCCGGCAGGCTGCCCCTCCGCCCCGGCTCCCTCCCACCAGTCCGTGGAGCGCGCACCGCCTCGCAGCCCTTCCTACCCTCTTCAGGGGGCCTCTAGTCTGCGCCTGGCTCCAGAGACTCCATTCTGCTAGTCTTCTGGTGGTTTTCTGGGTTATTTAGGCAGGTGTAGGTGGAATCGAAGTGATCAGCAGGACGTGCGGTGAGCCCAGCGTCCTCCTACACCGCCATCTTCTTTCCCTCTCAGGAAACAGACTCTTAAGAGAGTACAATGAGATAGTATCCGATGGGAGGTGGATGGGAGCATGGTTGGTTAAATAGGTGATGAGAATTGAGAGATGTACGTGTCATAAAGAGCACAGGGTGATACATGGAATTGTATACCTGCAAGTAATATAACTCTGCATATTAACGAACTGGAATTAAAGAAACAAAAAATAAGATACAGTGTAAAAAAAGGAAAAATTAAGTGAGGACCTATCCAATTGTTTACTAGGTGAATTACATACAACTGACTTAAGGCACTCTTGCCATGCCTGCAGTGGGTTAATAGCTACCTTAAAGGAAGCTACAAGGTCCTCCAAGGCACAGAGCACAGAGATTGCTCCTCATGTAGCCTCCTCCTGCTACCTTGCATTCAGAAATACTTAGCAGTAGTTTTTCAGGCATTGAAGAAAAATTAGGATTAAAATCTTTTAAAGATAAAGGAGGCTTAACAATGGAATATCAGTGGGAAATACTCTGTGCATGCCATCCTGGGCCTGTACTTGTGACATTCTTGATCCACCTCAAATACAGGTTCGTCTGTATGAATTCCTTGAACCACCACCCATCCTTTCTCTGTGCCCAGCACTATATCTTTATTAGTGACCATGGCAAAACATGATCTATGCCCACGTGGAGATCACTTCTAATGAGGAATACAGAAGTGAAAATGGGGGTCCATGTGGTTAGCAGGGATGGTGGGTAACAGCAAAGGAGCATTTAAGAGACCTGAAATTCAAAGGAAACTTCTTCCAAAAGGAAAATTTGGTACATAGGTTTTGTAAAAGTAATTCATTAGAGCTTTTGGAAGTGTATTTTTATATTGAACAAAAGGTGTGTTATAATTTCCCTTGTGTGTTCATTCATAGACCAAAGAAATAAACTGGAGTGGACCAGGTATATGTCTGGCAATTTGTCTCACCAATTTATAGCACTTTGGCAGAAATCTTCTAGGCCTCTTTATTTTTTTAAGGGCTTCTGTAATCCTGTGGAAATCAAATCATTCTCTTTGGAAACCTGCATTGTGTCATCTTTCCTTTCTTTGATTAGGGACCAGCTTAACCAAACCAGGTTACATTTGGCACCAGCTTTCTGTGTTATTGGGAAAGACAAAATCAGGGTAGTGAAGGAAATAAAAATCCTGGTATTCAAAGACAATCGCAGCCTGTACTATTTTTCTACATATGACCATTATTTTCACAGAGTGGAATCACAATGTGAATTTGGGATATTTGGTTTGGTTAGCTGTTGGTTTGTTGGTTTGTTTGTTTGTTTGTTTCATTTTAACAGGGAAACCCTGGTCCGTATCCTTAAATATCCATTTATGTTGTTTTCCAATTTGCTTACTCATCACAGGGCATAAACTTCACGTGATGACAGTGCCGTAAATAGTACACAGAAATGAGAACTAGTAAGCATAGAAGGAGTGCTCTCTCACATTTTCCTTAAAAAAATCATAACATAGGCACTGCACTAGTTTGCATTTCAGCCAGAAGTGCAAGAGTGCTCCCCTTTCTCCATAAACCTCACCAACAACTGGTGTTTCATGTGTTGTTAATGTTACCCATTCTAACAGGTGTGAGGTGGTATGGCATCATGGTTTTGCTTTGCATTCCCTAATGATGAGTGATGTTGACCATCTTTCCACGTGTCTGTTGGCTGTGTAGAAGTCTTCTTTGGAAAAGTGTCTATTCATGTCTTTTCCCAGTTCATAAGTGGGCTGTTTGGTTTTTTGGGTGTTGAGTTTGATATGTTGTTTCTAGATTTTGGATACTAACACTTTATCATATGCCATTTTTCAAATATCTTCTCCCATTCCATAGGCAGGTTTAGTTCTTTTGATTGTTTCCTTCACTGTGCAAAAGCTTTTTATCTTGATAAGAATATCACTTAGACATCAAAATGCATGGAGTCTAGCCATTTGTAGCTATTTAGCTTTAACTAGAATGTATTATGCTAAGCAAAACGAGTCCATCTGAGAAAGACAAGTATACACTTTCATGCATATGTGAAATTTAACTTTCAGACTTTCAGCTTGGAAGTCTGGTGGTTTCCTTGTGATGGTGAGATATGTATTGCATTGGGCCCTTTTCAATTGGCTTTCACAATTATGTGGCAACCTCCAAACCTAGGGTGTGTCAAGGTGCCCACAGAGAATGCCCTTGGGTAGGCTACGCCAAAGTTTTATAGGATCCCACTTCCTGATGGGACAAGAGGACAGTAGGATAGATATAGCCATCCTCGATTTGACCCGTGCCCATTTGATTGCAGAACCTTGACTCACTTTGTTGTCATCCCTCACCGATGGATGTTTTTTCTTACTTGGACTCAGTTCACACACTCTGCCTTCCAGCTGGGAGTCTGATCTAGTCCTTGTGGACTGAGGGAGAGAATTTTACACAGGGCTCCTTATTGCTTACTTGAGTTTCAGAAGTATGTGGCCATCCTGGGGCCCAAGGCATTCGAAGGTGCTCAGGAGGCTTGTTTATGTGTAAGCTGAAGTAGACATTTGCGAGGGAACTGGTCTCCTTCTGGTCCAAGGGCAAATGAATTTAAGTTATCTCCTTTCCAGATTGATCCCAATTGCCATTGGAAAATCGAGTTTTGGCCTTCCTTGCACACATTCCCTTCCCCTTGCTGTTTTTCTGACAAAAATTCTGCCCTTCCCCCCCCCCCCCCCTTGGAGCCATGGAGTCATAACCCACTAGGTGGCCGCAAATTCCCACTCTTGTCCTGTAATGAGTGAGAGCAACCAATATCTGCCATACCAAAGGATAGCTATCCTTTCATCCTTGAGGGCTTGCTGGTTAGCCTGCTGTTCTATGGAACATGAAGGAGAGCCAGCTTGCCTCTCTGACCTGGATGAATGAGTGCCCTTCATTCTGAGAAGTAATTTGCACATGGGCATTATTGTCCAGAAGGTGGTCAACACAAGAAGGCCCCCTTTCCAGGAATACAGAACAAAGTCCTTATTCTGGACTCCTGAGCAAGATCTGGCAGAACCCAATAGCTGCAGCTCACCGTTGCCTCCATAAACTGATGGAAAAACTGGGAGGGATAAAAACAGAAGTCTCTGGCTTCTAAAGGAATTATGCAGGATTCCTTCTGCCTGGGCTCCCAGGTATATTCCTTCAGAGGGCTCTCATTGCCTAAGCCCATAGACATTTCATATTCTGGAAACAACCAGGTTGACAGGAGACTGTGCTGAGTTTTTCATTCTCAACATTCTCCAAATCCCATGTGTGTTGAAGAACTCATGCTGTCTGTGTCTCCACTTCTACAACTTAGCCCTTTCTTGGAAAAAATGGATTTGCATGGAATGTATTCAGAGCCAGTGTCTTAGAGTACTATCTCCTTTCAGCACATGAGTCTGATGGTGTCCTTGAGGTGTTGAGATAGGTATTGCATTGGTCCCTTCTCAATTTGTTTTCAGAATTGTGTGCCAATTTTCAAAACTTGGCTGTGTGGAAGGGCCCCAGGGAGAATGTTGTGATTAGGCTAAGCCTGGCGGTAGGGGAGTATACTGCCTCCTTTGTGGGACA
This sequence comes from Panthera pardus, assembly GCF_024362965.1. Taxonomy (NCBI): domain Eukaryota; kingdom Metazoa; phylum Chordata; class Mammalia; order Carnivora; family Felidae; genus Panthera; species Panthera pardus. The sequence continues at coordinate 2,531 of NW_026526719.1, read as the reverse complement.
AGAGGATGGAAGACAGCTATCAGCTTTATCAATTTGACACGTGGCCATTTGAATGCAGATCTTGGTACCAACTTGTCATTCCTAATCCATTGCTGCTTTTCTAACTTGGATGCAATTCACACTTCTAGACAATGGGGACTATCCACCCAGAAAACAGAGCTCAGCTCGGCGGGGAACAAAAGTACTGGCCAGCGCCATCTCCCTCGCACATCCCCCCAGCCAAAATTCCAAAGGGAAACCAGTTGCCCTCATGGAACTTCTTGCCCCGGGCAAACACCCAATGCTCTGCTCTTATGGATTCATCCCTCAGATGGGTCTGCCCGCCTCCCTCCCGGTGCTGCAGGGCCCCTACTGCAGGGGACCACTGACAGCAAAGCGAGCTAAGCCTGCCTCTCCTGCCGCTGTGAACTTTGTGGATCCACCCCGGCTAATACGCCAGATCCCATAGAAGCAGCATCACGAGACTGGCAGTGTGCAAGTAGCCCAGACAGAGGCCACATCACTCCACAGTGAGTCCCGCCCCTGGGAGAGGGGAAGAAAGGGACACACCAGTCTGACTGTGGCCCCAGTGGTGGGCTGGGGGCAGATATCAGGTCTGACTGCAGCCTCGCCCACCAACACAAGTTACTCCAGACAGCACAGTGCTGCAGTTCCGCACCACTCCAGGGACTATCCAAAATGACTAAACGGAAGAATTATCCTCAAAAGAAACTCCGGAAAGTAGCAACAGCTAACGAATTGACCAAAAAAGACTTAAGCAATATAACAGAACATGAATTTAAAATATTAGTCATAAAATTAACTGCTGGGCTTGAAAAAAGTACACAGGAGAGCAGAGAATCTATTGTTACAGAGATCAAGGGACTAAGAAATACTCAGGAGGAGCTGAAAAATGCCATAAATGAGGTGCAAAATAAAATGGAGGTGACCACAGCTTGGATTGAAGAGGCAGAGGAGAGAATAGGTGAATTAGAAGATAAAATTATGGAAAAAGAGGAAGCTGAGAAAAAGAGAGATAAAAAAATCCAGGAGTATGAGTGGAGAAGTAGAGAACTAAGTGATGCTATGAAACGCAACAATATCCGTATAATAGGGATTCCAGAGGAGGGAGAGAGAGAGAAAGGGGCTGAAGATGTACTTGAACAAATCATAGCTGAGAACTTCCTTGATCTGGGGAAGGAAAAAGGCATTGAAATCCAACAGGCACAGAGAACTCCCTTCAGACGTAACTTGAATCGATCTTCTGCATCACAAGTCATAGTGAAACTGGAGAAATACAAGGATAAAGAGAAAATTCTGAAAGCAGCTACGGATAAACACGCTCTAACCTATAAAGGGAGACTGATAAGTCTAGTGACAGATCTATCTACTGAAACTTGGCACGCCAGAAAAGAATGGCAGGAAATCTTCAATGTGATGAACAGCAAACATATGCATCCAAGAATCCTTTATGCAGCAAGCCATCATTCAGATGGAAGGAGAGATAAAGGTCTTTCCAAACAAACAAAAACTGAAGGAATTCATCACCACTAAAACCAACCCTACAAGGAATCCTAAGGGGGATTCTGTAAGTGAAACGTTGCAAGGACCACAAAGTACCAGAGATATCACTACAAACATGAAACCTACAGACATCACAATGACTCTAAACCCATATCTTTCTATAATAACACTGAATGTAAACAGACGAAACACTCCAACCAAAAGACATAGGGTATCAGAATGGATAAGATAAAAAAACCATGACCCATCTATCTGCTGTCTACAAGAGACTTGTTTTAGACCTGAGAACACCCTCAGATTGAAAGTGAGGGGATGGAGAACTATCATGCTACTGGAAGCCAAAAGAAAGCTGGAGTAGCCATATCTATATCAAACTTGACTTAAAATTAAAGGCTGTAACAGATGAAGAAGGGCATTATATAATAACTGCAGGCTCTATCCATCAGGAAGAGCTAACAATTATAAATGTCTATGCGCCGAATACCGGAGCCCCCAAATATATAAAGCAATTGATCACAATCATAAACAACCTTATTGATAAGAATGTGGTAATTGCAGGGGACTTTAACACTCCACTTACAACAATGGATAGATCATCTAGACACAGGGTCAATAAGGAGACAAGGGCCCTGAATGCTACATTGGATCAGATGGACTTGACAGATATATTTAGAGCTCTTCATCCCAAAGGAACGGAATATACTTTCTACTCGAGTGCACATGGAACATTCTCCAAGAGAGATCACATACTGATAACCGACAAAGAAACTAATGGATAATAATACAATACTAATAGGAGACTTTAACACCCCAGTTACATGTCATCTAAACTGAAAACAAACAAGGAAACATGGCTTCGAATGACACACTGGTCCAGGTGGACTTAACAGGTATATTCAGATTGTTCCATCCTAAACACATTCTCTATAAGTGCACATGGGACATTCTCAGAACACGTCACATGTTAGGTCACAAAATAATCCCAAAACACTGAAGTCATTCCATGCACCTTTTCTGCCAACAGCACT
>NW_026526718.1:0-53039 GCF_024362965.1 Panthera pardus | reverse complement strand
GTGACTTCCGTCCGTGGGAGTGACTTCGAGTGGGACTTCCGTCACTGTGTGTGTCTTTGCGAGGGACTTCCGTCACTAGGAGTGACTTCGGTCATTGGGAGTGACTGACTTCAGTCCCTGGGCATGCCCTCGGGCCCTGAGCGTGCCTGTGCCCTTCAGGCGGGGGGCTAGACTTCAGGCACAGGGTGAGAATTCACGCATGGGGCAAGCCTTCGGGCATGGGGCATGCCTTCAGGCCAGGGGCGTGCCTTCAGGCCCTGGGCGGGGCTTCATGCGTGGGGCAAGGCTTCAGGCACAGGGCTTTCCTTCAGGCACGGGCCTTGCCTGCAGGCAAGGGGCTTTAGTACAGACACGTGGAGCTGTTTCAGGCAAGAGGCCTGCCTTCAGGAACAGGAGCCCCTTCGGGCACATGGAGCGTTTTCCAGCACGGGGCGCACCTTCAACCATGGAGCTTGTCTTCAGGCCCTGGGAGCACCTCCAGGTACAGTGAGCGGCTTCATGCACGGGGTGCGACTTCAGGCACGGGGAGCCCCTGTGCTCTTCGGGCACAGGGCGCGTCATCAGGCACTGGGCTCGCCCTCAGGCGCAGGGCGCCCTCAGGCAAGGGGTGCGCCGTCACCCACGGGGTGCGCCCTCAGAGAGCGCTTGCGCCTTCAGGCAAAGGGAATGCCTTCAGGAACGGGGAGCGCATTCAGGCACGGGGAGTGCCTTCAGGCATGGTGAGTGGCTTCAGGAACTGGAGGCTCTGTGCTGCGAGCACAGAGCCTGGAGGGGCTGCTTGGGATTCTGTGCCTCCCTCTCTGTCCTTCCCCAGGAGGCTCTGTGGTGAGAGCACAGAGCCTGGGGGCTGCATGGGATTCTGTGTCTCCCTCTGTCTCTGTCTTTCCCCGGGAGTTTCCGTGCCGAGACCACAGAGCCTGGAGGCGCTGCTTGGAATTCTGCGTCTCGCTCTCTCGGTCCTTCCCCTGCAATTCCTTCAGGCACTGCGAGTGCCGACTTCAGGCACTGGCAGTGAAGACTTCAGGCACTGGGAGTGGGAGTGACGACTGCAGTCACTAGGAGTCACTTCAGACACCGAGTGTGACATTTCCTTCCGTCACTGGGAGTAACGGTGACCTCAGCAGCCGGATCAGCAGCTGGGAGTGGCTTTGACTTCAGTCCCTGGGAATGACTTCGGGAGTGACTTCCGTCACTGGGAGAGGGACTTCGAGAGGGACTTCCGTCACTGGTTGTGAATTCGGGAGTGACTTGCGTCACTGGGAGTGACATCGGGAGTGACTTCTGTCACGGGGAGTGACTTTGGGAGAGGCTTCCCTCACTTGGGAGTGACATAGCGAGTGACTTTCGTCCCTGGGAGTGACATCGGGAGGAGAGGCTTCTGTCGCTTGGAAGGACTTTGGGAGTAACTTCCTTCACTGGGAGTGACTTTGACTTCAGTCACTTGGAGTGACTTTGGGAGTGACTTCGTTCGCTGGGCACGACTCAGTCATCGGGGGTGAACGACTTCAGTCGCTGGGCATGCCCTCAGGCACTGGGCATGCCCGTGCAATTCAGGCACGGGGCGTGCCTTCAGGCGAGGGCTGTGCCTTCAGGCACCAGGCGGGGCTTCACGCACGGGGCAAGGCTTCGGGCACGGGGCTCGCCTTCATGCAAGAGGCTTGAGGACAGGCACGTGGAGCTGTTTCAGGCAAGAGGCGTGCCTTCAGGAACAGGGAGCGGCTTCGGGCCCAGGGAACATTTTCAGGCACGGTGCACGCCTTCAACCATGGGGCTTGTCTTCGGGCACTGGGAGCACCTTCAGGTACAGTGAGCGGCTTCGTGCACAGGGCACGACTTCAGGCACGCGGAGCCTCCGTGCTCTTCGGGCACAGGGCGAGACGTCGGGCACTGGGCTCGCCATCAGGCACACGGCACCCTCAGGGGAGGGGTGCACCGGCAGGCATGGCGCAAGCCTTCAGGGATTCCCTGTGCCCTTGAGTCAAGGGGAGCGCCTTCAGGCATGGGGCTTGCCTTCAGGCACTGGGAGCTTCTTCAGGCATGGGGTGAGTCTTCAGGCACGGGGAGCTCCTGTGCAATTCGGGCAAGGGGAGCACATGTGCCTTTCACCAAGGGATGCCCCGTCATGCACAGGGAACTCAAGGAGACACAGAGAATGCCCTCAGGCAGGGGTGCAGCTTCAGAGATTACCCATGCCATTCAGGCAATGGGAGTAACTACAGGCACCGGGAGTGCGTTCAGGCACGGGGAGGGCCTTCAGGCACGGTGAGTGGCTTCAAGAGCTGGAGGGTATGGGCCGAGGGCACTGGGGTACCGGTGGCTGCAGTGCCATGGTCACCGGGGCACTGGAGGCTGCGGTGCCGAAGGCACTGTGTTCACTGTACGGTGCACTGCCGCGGGCACTGGATTCACTGCAGGCTGCAGTGCCGCTGGCACTGTGTTCACTGGAGGGTGCAGTGCCGCGGGAACTGAGTTCACTGGAGGTTGCAGTGCCGCGGTCACTGGGTTCACTGCAGACTGCAGTGCTGCTGGCACTGGGTTCACTGGAGGCTGCAGTGCCGCTGGCACTGGTTTCACTGGAGGGTGCAGTGCCGCGGGCACTGGATTCACTGCAGACTCCAGTGCCGCTGGCACTAGGTTCACTGGAGGGTGCAGTGCCACGGACACTGGAGTCAATGCAGGGTGCAGTGCCGCGGGCACTGGATTCGCTGCAGACTCCAGTGCCACTGGCACTGGATTCACTGCATGCAGCAGTGCCAGTGGCACTGGATTCACTGTATGCTTCAGTGCCGCTGGCACTGGGTTAGGTGGAGGGTGCAGTGCCGCGGGCACTGGATTCCCTGCAGACTGCAGTGCCACAGGTACTGGGTTCACTGCAGGCTGCAGTGCCGCTGGCACTGGGTTCACTGGAGGGTGCAGTACCGCTGGCACTGGGTTCACTCGAGGGTGCAGTGCCACTGGCACTGGCTTCACTGCATGCTGCAGTGCCACTGACACTGGGTTCACTGGAGGGTGCAGTGCCACTGGCACTGGCTTCACTGCATGCTGCAGTGCCACTGGAACTGGCTTCACTGCATGCTGCAGTGCCACTGGCACTGGCTTCACTGCATCCTGCAGTGCCACTGGCACTGGATTCACTGCATGCTGCAGTGCCACTGGCACTGGCTTCACTGCATGCTGCAGTGCCACTGGCAATGGGTCCACTGGAGGGTGCAGTGCCGTGGAAACTTGGTTCACTGCAGGGTGCAGTGCCGCTGGCACTGGGTTCACTGCATGCTGCAGTGCCACTGGCACTGGATTCACTGCATGCAGCAGTGCCACTGGCACTGGATTCACTGCATGCTGCAGTGCCGCTGGCACTGGGTTCACTGGAGGGTGCAGTGCCGCGGACACTGGGTTCACAGGAGGCTGCAGTGCCGCGGGCACTGGGTTCACTGCAGACTCCAGTGCCACTGGCACTGGATTCACTGCATGCTGCAGTGCCCCTGGCACTGGATTCACTGCATGCTGCAGTGCCACTGGCACTGGATTCACTGCATGCTGCAGTGCTGCTGGCACTGATTTCACTGCATTCTGCAATGCCGCTCGCAATGGGTTCACTAGAGCGTGCATTGCCGCGGGCACGATTCCCTGCAGACTGCAGTGCCGCGGGCACTGGATTCACTGCAGACTCCACTGCCCCTGGCACTGTATTCACTGCATGCTGCAGTGCCACTGGCACTGGATTCACTGCATGCTGCAGGGCCACTGGCACTGGATTCACTGCATGCTGCAGTGCCGCTGGCACTGGGTTCACTGCATGCTGCAGTGCCGCTGGCACTGGGTTCAGTGGAGGGTGCAGTGCCGCGGGCACTGGGTTCACTGGAGGGTGCAGTGCCGCGAGCACTGGGTTCACTGGAGGGTGCAGTGCCATTGGCACTGGATTCACTGCATGCTGCAGTGCCCCTGGCACTGGTTCACTTCATGATGCAGTGCCGCTGGCACTGGGTTCCCTGGAGAGTGCAGTGCCGCGGACACTGGGTTCACTGGAGGGTGCAGTGCCGCGGGCACTGGGTTCACTGGAGCTTGCAGTGCCACTGGCACTGGATTCACTGCATGCTGCAGTGCCACTGGCACTGGATACACTGCAGACTCCAGTGCCACTGGCACTGGATTCACTGCATGCAGCAGTGCCACTGGCACTGGATTCACTGCATGCTGCAGTGCCGCTGGCACTGGGTTCACTGGAGGGTGCAGTGCCGCGGACACTGGGTTCACTGGAGGCTGCAGTGCCGCGGGCACTGGGTTCACTGCCGACTCCAGTGCCACTGGCACTGGATTCACTGCATGCTGCAGTGCCCCTGGCACTGGATTCACTTCATGCTGCAGTGCCCCTGGCACTGGATTCACTGCATGCTGCAGTGCTGCTGGCACTGATTTCACTGCATTCTGCAATGCCGCTCGCAATGGGTTCACTAGAGCGTGCAGTGCCGCTGGCACTGGGTTCACTGGAGGGTGCAGTGCCAGGGGCACTGGATTCACTGCAGACTCCAGTGCCACGGTCACTGGGTTCGCTGCATGCTGCAGTGCCACTGGCACTGGCTTCACTGCATGCTGCAGTGCCCCTGGCACTGGATTCACTGCATGCTGCATGCCACTGGCAATGGATTCACTGCATGCTGCAGTGCCGCTGGCAATGGGTTCACTAGAGCGTGCAGTGCCGCTGGCACTGGGTTCACTGGAGGGTGCAGTGACAGGGGCACTGGATTCACTGCAGACTCCAGTGCCACTGGCACTGGATTCACTGCTAGCTGCAGTGCCCCTGGCACTGGATTCACTGCTAGCTGCAGTGCCCCTGGCACTGGATTCACTGCATGCTGCAGTGCCGCTGGCACTGGGTTCAATGGAGGGTGCAGTGCCGCGGGCACTGGGTTCACTGCAGACTCCAGTGCCACTGGCACTCTATTCACTGCATGCTGCAGTGCCACTGGCAATGGGTTCACTGGACGGTGCAGTGCCTTGGGCCCTGGGTTCACTCGAATTTGCAGTGCCGCGGGCACTAGGTTTACTGGAGGGTGCAGTGCCTGGGGCACTGGGTTCGCTGGAGCGTGCAGTGCAACGGTCATGGGTTCACTGGGGGTGAACTTCCGCAGGCACTGCGTTCACTGGAGGGTGCAGTGCATCGGGCACTGCCTTCACTGGAAGCTGCAGTGTCGTGGGCAGTGTGTTCACTGGAGGCTGCAGTGCAGAGGGCACTGGGTTCACTGCATGCTGCAGTGCCTCAGGCGCTTGGTTCACGGCTGACTGCCGTGTCGCGGGCCCAGCGTTCACTCGAGTGTGCAGTGCCGCGGGCGCTGGGCTCCCTGGAGGCCGCAGTGCCGCGGACACTGGGTTCATTGGAGTCTGCAGTGACGTGGGCACTGTGGTCCCTGGAGGCTCCAGGGCCGCGGTCCCTCGGGTCACCGGAAGCTCCAGTCCCGCGGTCGCTGGGGCGTCCTGTGCCCCGGTACGGCTGGCACTGGAGCCTGGATGGGCTGCTTGGGATTCTGAGTCTCCCTGTCTGTTTTTCCCCAGGGGTCTCTGGTTGGAGCACAGAGCTGGAGGCTGCATGGGATTGTGTGTCTCCCTCTCTCTGTCCTTCCCCTCCAGTTCCTCCAGGAACTGGGATTGCGGACTTCAGGCACTGGGAGTGACGTCAGGAGTGACTTCAGTCCCTGGGGGTGACTTCGGGAGTGACTTCCGTCCGTGGGAGTGACTTCGAGTGGGACTTCCGTCACTGTGTGTGTCTTTGCGAGGGACTTCCGTCACTAGGAGTGACTTCGGTCATTGGGAGTGACTGACTTCAGTCCCTGGGCATGCCCTCGGGCCCTGAGCGTGCCTGTGCCCTTCAGGCGGGGGGCTAGACTTCAGGCACAGGGTGAGAATTCACGCATGGGGCAAGCCTTCGGGCATGGGGCATGCCTTCAGGCCAGGGGCGTGCCTTCAGGCCCTGGGCGGGGCTTCATGCGTGGGGCAAGGCTTCAGGCACAGGGCTTTCCTTCAGGCACGGGCCTTGCCTGCAGGCAAGGGGCTTTAGTACAGACACGTGGAGCTGTTTCAGGCAAGAGGCCTGCCTTCAGGAACAGGAGCCCCTTCGGGCACATGGAGCGTTTTCCAGCACGGGGCGCACCTTCAACCATGGAGCTTGTCTTCAGGCCCTGGGAGCACCTCCAGGTACAGTGAGCGGCTTCATGCACGGGGTGCGACTTCAGGCACGGGGAGCCCCTGTGCTCTTCGGGCACAGGGCGCGTCATCAGGCACTGGGCTCGCCCTCAGGCGCAGGGCGCCCTCAGGCAAGGGGTGCGCCGTCACCCACGGGGTGCGCCCTCAGAGAGCGCTTGCGCCTTCAGGCAAAGGGAATGCCTTCAGGAACGGGGAGCGCATTCAGGCACGGGGAGTGCCTTCAGGCATGGTGAGTGGCTTCAGGAACTGGAGGCTCTGTGCTGCGAGCACAGAGCCTGGAGGGGCTGCTTGGGATTCTGTGCCTCCCTCTCTGTCCTTCCCCAGGAGGCTCTGTGGTGAGAGCACAGAGCCTGGGGGCTGCATGGGATTCTGTGTCTCCCTCTGTCTCTGTCTTTCCCCGGGAGTTTCCGTGCCGAGACCACAGAGCCTGGAGGCGCTGCTTGGAATTCTGCGTCTCGCTCTCTCGGTCCTTCCCCTGCAATTCCTTCAGGCACTGCGAGTGCCGACTTCAGGCACTGGCAGTGAAGACTTCAGGCACTGGGAGTGGGAGTGACGACTGCAGTCACTAGGAGTCACTTCAGACACCGAGTGTGACATTTCCTTCCGTCACTGGGAGTAACGGTGACCTCAGCAGCCGGATCAGCAGCTGGGAGTGGCTTTGACTTCAGTCCCTGGGAATGACTTCGGGAGTGACTTCCGTCACTGGGAGAGGGACTTCGAGAGGGACTTCCGTCACTGGTTGTGAATTCGGGAGTGACTTGCGTCACTGGGAGTGACATCGGGAGTGACTTCTGTCACGGGGAGTGACTTTGGGAGAGGCTTCCCTCACTTGGGAGTGACATAGCGAGTGACTTTCGTCCCTGGGAGTGACATCGGGAGGAGAGGCTTCTGTCGCTTGGAAGGACTTTGGGAGTAACTTCCTTCACTGGGAGTGACTTTGACTTCAGTCACTTGGAGTGACTTTGGGAGTGACTTCGTTCGCTGGGCACGACTCAGTCATCGGGGGTGAACGACTTCAGTCGCTGGGCATGCCCTCAGGCACTGGGCATGCCCGTGCAATTCAGGCACGGGGCGTGCCTTCAGGCGAGGGCTGTGCCTTCAGGCACCAGGCGGGGCTTCACGCACGGGGCAAGGCTTCGGGCACGGGGCTCGCCTTCATGCAAGAGGCTTGAGGACAGGCACGTGGAGCTGTTTCAGGCAAGAGGCGTGCCTTCAGGAACAGGGAGCGGCTTCGGGCCCAGGGAACATTTTCAGGCACGGTGCACGCCTTCAACCATGGGGCTTGTCTTCGGGCACTGGGAGCACCTTCAGGTACAGTGAGCGGCTTCGTGCACAGGGCACGACTTCAGGCACGCGGAGCCTCCGTGCTCTTCGGGCACAGGGCGAGACGTCGGGCACTGGGCTCGCCATCAGGCACACGGCACCCTCAGGGGAGGGGTGCACCGGCAGGCATGGCGCAAGCCTTCAGGGATTCCCTGTGCCCTTGAGTCAAGGGGAGCGCCTTCAGGCATGGGGCTTGCCTTCAGGCACTGGGAGCTTCTTCAGGCATGGGGTGAGTCTTCAGGCACGGGGAGCTCCTGTGCAATTCGGGCAAGGGGAGCACATGTGCCTTTCACCAAGGGATGCCCCGTCATGCACAGGGAACTCAAGGAGACACAGAGAATGCCCTCAGGCAGGGGTGCAGCTTCAGAGATTACCCATGCCATTCAGGCAATGGGAGTAACTACAGGCACCGGGAGTGCGTTCAGGCACGGGGAGGGCCTTCAGGCACGGTGAGTGGCTTCAAGAGCTGGAGGGTATGGGCCGAGGGCACTGGGGTACCGGTGGCTGCAGTGCCATGGTCACCGGGGCACTGGAGGCTGCGGTGCCGAAGGCACTGTGTTCACTGTACGGTGCACTGCCGCGGGCACTGGATTCACTGCAGGCTGCAGTGCCGCTGGCACTGTGTTCACTGGAGGGTGCAGTGCCGCGGGAACTGAGTTCACTGGAGGTTGCAGTGCCGCGGTCACTGGGTTCACTGCAGACTGCAGTGCTGCTGGCACTGGGTTCACTGGAGGCTGCAGTGCCGCTGGCACTGGTTTCACTGGAGGGTGCAGTGCCGCGGGCACTGGATTCACTGCAGACTCCAGTGCCGCTGGCACTAGGTTCACTGGAGGGTGCAGTGCCACGGACACTGGAGTCAATGCAGGGTGCAGTGCCGCGGGCACTGGATTCGCTGCAGACTCCAGTGCCACTGGCACTGGATTCACTGCATGCAGCAGTGCCAGTGGCACTGGATTCACTGTATGCTTCAGTGCCGCTGGCACTGGGTTAGGTGGAGGGTGCAGTGCCGCGGGCACTGGATTCCCTGCAGACTGCAGTGCCACAGGTACTGGGTTCACTGCAGGCTGCAGTGCCGCTGGCACTGGGTTCACTGGAGGGTGCAGTACCGCTGGCACTGGGTTCACTCGAGGGTGCAGTGCCACTGGCACTGGCTTCACTGCATGCTGCAGTGCCACTGACACTGGGTTCACTGGAGGGTGCAGTGCCACTGGCACTGGCTTCACTGCATGCTGCAGTGCCACTGGAACTGGCTTCACTGCATGCTGCAGTGCCACTGGCACTGGCTTCACTGCATCCTGCAGTGCCACTGGCACTGGATTCACTGCATGCTGCAGTGCCACTGGCACTGGCTTCACTGCATGCTGCAGTGCCACTGGCAATGGGTCCACTGGAGGGTGCAGTGCCGTGGAAACTTGGTTCACTGCAGGGTGCAGTGCCGCTGGCACTGGGTTCACTGCATGCTGCAGTGCCACTGGCACTGGATTCACTGCATGCAGCAGTGCCACTGGCACTGGATTCACTGCATGCTGCAGTGCCGCTGGCACTGGGTTCACTGGAGGGTGCAGTGCCGCGGACACTGGGTTCACAGGAGGCTGCAGTGCCGCGGGCACTGGGTTCACTGCAGACTCCAGTGCCACTGGCACTGGATTCACTGCATGCTGCAGTGCCCCTGGCACTGGATTCACTGCATGCTGCAGTGCCCCTGGCACTGGATTCACTGCATGCTGCAGTGCTGCTGGCACTGATTTCACTGCATTCTGCAATGCCGCTCGCAATGGGTTCACTAGAGCGTGCATTGCCGCGGGCACGATTCCCTGCAGACTGCAGTGCCGCGGGCACTGGATTCACTGCAGACTCCACTGCCCCTGGCACTGTATTCACTGCATGCTGCAGTGCCACTGGCACTGGATTCACTGCATGCTGCAGGGCCACTGGCACTGGATTCACTGCATGCTGCAGTGCCGCTGGCACTGGGTTCACTGCATGCTGCAGTGCCGCTGGCACTGGGTTCAGTGGAGGGTGCAGTGCCGCGGGCACTGGGTTCACTGGAGGGTGCAGTGCCGCGAGCACTGGGTTCACTGGAGGGTGCAGTGCCATTGGCACTGGATTCACTGCATGCTGCAGTGCCCCTGGCACTGGTTCACTTCATGATGCAGTGCCGCTGGCACTGGGTTCCCTGGAGAGTGCAGTGCCGCGGACACTGGGTTCACTGGAGGGTGCAGTGCCGCGGGCACTGGGTTCACTGGAGCTTGCAGTGCCACTGGCACTGGATTCACTGCATGCTGCAGTGCCACTGGCACTGGATACACTGCAGACTCCAGTGCCACTGGCACTGGATTCACTGCATGCAGCAGTGCCACTGGCACTGGATTCACTGCATGCTGCAGTGCCGCTGGCACTGGGTTCACTGGAGGGTGCAGTGCCGCGGACACTGGGTTCACTGGAGGCTGCAGTGCCGCGGGCACTGGGTTCACTGCCGACTCCAGTGCCACTGGCACTGGATTCACTGCATGCTGCAGTGCCCCTGGCACTGGATTCACTTCATGCTGCAGTGCCCCTGGCACTGGATTCACTGCATGCTGCAGTGCTGCTGGCACTGATTTCACTGCATTCTGCAATGCCGCTCACAATGGGTTCACTAGAGCGTGCAGTGCCACTGGCACTGGGTTCACTGGAGGGTGCAGTGCCAGGGGCACTGGATTCACTGCAGACTCCAGTGCCACGGTCACTGGGTTCACTGCATGCTGCAGTGCCACTGGCACTGGCTTCACTGCATGCTGCAGTGCCCCTGGCACTGGATTCACTGCATGCTGCATGCCACTGGCAATGGATTCACTGCATGCTGCAGTGCCGCTGGCAATGGGTTCACTAGAGCGTGCAGTGCCGCTGGCACTGGGTTCACTGGAGGGTGCAGTGACAGGGGCACTGGATTCACTGCAGACTCCAGTGCCACTGGCACTGGATTCACTGCTAGCTGCAGTGCCCCTGGCACTGGATTCACTGCTAGCTGCAGTGCCCCTGGCACTGGATTCACTGCATGCTGCAGTGCCGCTGGCACTGGGTTCAATGGAGGGTGCAGTGCCGCGGGCACTGGGTTCACTGCAGACTCCAGTGCCACTGGCACTCTATTCACTGCATGCTGCAGTGCCACTGGCAATGGGTTCACTGGACGGTGCAGTGCCTTGGGCCCTGGGTTCACTCGAATTTGCAGTGCCGCGGGCACTAGGTTTACTGGAGGGTGCAGTGCCTGGGGCACTGGGTTCGCTGGAGCGTGCAGTGCAACGGTCATGGGTTCACTGGGGGTGAACTTCCGCAGGCACTGCGTTCACTGGAGGGTGCAGTGCATCGGGCACTGCCTTCACTGGAAGCTGCAGTGTCGTGGGCAGTGTGTTCACTGGAGGCTGCAGTGCAGAGGGCACTGGGTTCACTGCATGCTGCAGTGCCTCAGGCGCTTGGTTCACGGCTGACTGCCGTGTCGCGGGCCCAGCGTTCACTCGAGTGTGCAGTGCCGCGGGCGCTGGGCTCCCTGGAGGCCGCAGTGCCGCGGACACTGGGTTCATTGGAGTCTGCAGTGACGTGGGCACTGTGGTCCCTGGAGGCTCCAGGGCCGCGGTCCCTCGGGTCACCGGAAGCTCCAGTCCCGCGGTCGCTGGGGCGTCCTGTGCCCCGGTACGGCTGGCACTGGAGCCTGGATGGGCTGCTTGGGATTCTGAGTCTCCCTGTCTGTTTTTCCCCAGGGGTCTCTGGTTGGAGCACAGAGCTGGAGGCTGCATGGGATTGTGTGTCTCCCTCTCTCTGTCCTTCCCCTCCAGTTCCTCCAGGAACTGGGATTGCGGACTTCAGGCACTGGGAGTGACGTCAGGAGTGACTTCAGTCCCTGGGGGTGACTTCGGGAGTGACTTCCGTCCGTGGGAGTGACTTCGAGTGGGACTTCCGTCACTGTGTGTGTCTTTGCGAGGGACTTCCGTCACTAGGAGTGACTTCGGTCATTGGGAGTGACTGACTTCAGTCCCTGGGCATGCCCTCGGGCCCTGAGCGTGCCTGTGCCCTTCAGGCGGGGGGCTAGACTTCAGGCACAGGGTGAGAATTCACGCATGGGGCAAGCCTTCGGGCATGGGGCATGCCTTCAGGCCAGGGGCGTGCCTTCAGGCCCTGGGCGGGGCTTCATGCGTGGGGCAAGGCTTCAGGCACAGGGCTTTCCTTCAGGCACGGGCCTTGCCTGCAGGCAAGGGGCTTTAGTACAGACACGTGGAGCTGTTTCAGGCAAGAGGCCTGCCTTCAGGAACAGGAGCCCCTTCGGGCACATGGAGCGTTTTCCAGCACGGGGCGCACCTTCAACCATGGAGCTTGTCTTCAGGCCCTGGGAGCACCTCCAGGTACAGTGAGCGGCTTCATGCACGGGGTGCGACTTCAGGCACGGGGAGCCCCTGTGCTCTTCGGGCACAGGGCGCGTCATCAGGCACTGGGCTCGCCCTCAGGCGCAGGGCGCCCTCAGGCAAGGGGTGCGCCGTCACCCACGGGGTGCGCCCTCAGAGAGCGCTTGCGCCTTCAGGCAAAGGGAATGCCTTCAGGAACGGGGAGCGCATTCAGGCACGGGGAGTGCCTTCAGGCATGGTGAGTGGCTTCAGGAACTGGAGGCTCTGTGCTGCGAGCACAGAGCCTGGAGGGGCTGCTTGGGATTCTGTGCCTCCCTCTCTGTCCTTCCCCAGGAGGCTCTGTGGTGAGAGCACAGAGCCTGGGGGCTGCATGGGATTCTGTGTCTCCCTCTGTCTCTGTCTTTCCCCGGGAGTTTCCGTGCCGAGACCACAGAGCCTGGAGGCGCTGCTTGGAATTCTGCGTCTCGCTCTCTCGGTCCTTCCCCTGCAATTCCTTCAGGCACTGCGAGTGCCGACTTCAGGCACTGGCAGTGAAGACTTCAGGCACTGGGAGTGGGAGTGACGACTGCAGTCACTAGGAGTCACTTCAGACACCGAGTGTGACATTTCCTTCCGTCACTGGGAGTAACGGTGACCTCAGCAGCCGGATCAGCAGCTGGGAGTGGCTTTGACTTCAGTCCCTGGGAATGACTTCGGGAGTGACTTCCGTCACTGGGAGAGGGACTTCGAGAGGGACTTCCGTCACTGGTTGTGAATTCGGGAGTGACTTGCGTCACTGGGAGTGACATCGGGAGTGACTTCTGTCACGGGGAGTGACTTTGGGAGAGGCTTCCCTCACTTGGGAGTGACATAGCGAGTGACTTTCGTCCCTGGGAGTGACATCGGGAGGAGAGGCTTCTGTCGCTTGGAAGGACTTTGGGAGTAACTTCCTTCACTGGGAGTGACTTTGACTTCAGTCACTTGGAGTGACTTTGGGAGTGACTTCGTTCGCTGGGAACGACTCAGTCATCGGGGGTGAACGACTTCAGTCGCTGGGCATGCCCTCAGGCACTGGGCATGCCCGTGCAATTCAGGCACGGGGCGTGCCTTCAGGCGAGGGCTGTGCCTTCAGGCACCAGGCGGGGCTTCACGCACGGGGCAAGGCTTCGGGCACGGGGCTCGCCTTCATGCAAGAGGCTTGAGGACAGGCACGTGGAGCTGTTTCAGGCAAGAGGCGTGCCTTCAGGAACAGGGAGCGGCTTCGGGCCCAGGGAACATTTTCAGGCACGGTGCACGCCTTCAACCATGGGGCTTGTCTTCGGGCACTGGGAGCACCTTCAGGTACAGTGAGCGGCTTCGTGCACAGGGCACGACTTCAGGCACGCGGAGCCTCCGTGCTCTTCGGGCACAGGGCGAGACGTCGGGCACTGGGCTCGCCATCAGGCACACGGCACCCTCAGGGGAGGGGTGCACCGGCAGGCATGGCGCAAGCCTTCAGGGATTCCCTGTGCCCTTGAGTCAAGGGGAGCGCCTTCAGGCATGGGGCTTGCCTTCAGGCACTGGGAGCTTCTTCAGGCATGGGGTGAGTCTTCAGGCACGGGGAGCTCCTGTGCAATTCGGGCAAGGGGAGCACATGTGCCTTTCACCAAGGGATGCCCCGTCATGCACAGGGAACTCAAGGAGACACAGAGAATGCCCTCAGGCAGGGGTGCAGCTTCAGAGATTACCCATGCCATTCAGGCAATGGGAGTAACTACAGGCACCGGGAGTGCGTTCAGGCACGGGGAGGGCCTTCAGGCACGGTGAGTGGCTTCAAGAGCTGGAGGGTATGGGCCGAGGGCACTGGGGTACCGGTGGCTGCAGTGCCATGGTCACCGGGGCACTGGAGGCTGCGGTGCCGAAGGCACTGTGTTCACTGTACGGTGCACTGCCGCGGGCACTGGATTCACTGCAGGCTGCAGTGCCGCTGGCACTGTGTTCACTGGAGGGTGCAGTGCCGCGGGAACTGAGTTCACTGGAGGTTGCAGTGCCGCGGTCACTGGGTTCACTGCAGACTGCAGTGCTGCTGGCACTGGGTTCACTGGAGGCTGCAGTGCCGCTGGCACTGGTTTCACTGGAGGGTGCAGTGCCGCGGGCACTGGATTCACTGCAGACTCCAGTGCCGCTGGCACTAGGTTCACTGGAGGGTGCAGTGCCACGGACACTGGAGTCAATGCAGGGTGCAGTGCCGCGGGCACTGGATTCGCTGCAGACTCCAGTGCCACTGGCACTGGATTCACTGCATGCAGCAGTGCCAGTGGCACTGGATTCACTGTATGCTTCAGTGCCGCTGGCACTGGGTTAGGTGGAGGGTGCAGTGCCGCGGGCACTGGATTCCCTGCAGACTGCAGTGCCACAGGTACTGGGTTCACTGCAGGCTGCAGTGCCGCTGGCACTGGGTTCACTGGAGGGTGCAGTACCGCTGGCACTGGGTTCACTCGAGGGTGCAGTGCCACTGGCACTGGCTTCACTGCATGCTGCAGTGCCACTGACACTGGGTTCACTGGAGGGTGCAGTGCCACTGGCACTGGCTTCACTGCATGCTGCAGTGCCACTGGAACTGGCTTCACTACATGCTGCAGTGCCACTGGCACTGGCTTCACTGCATCCTGCAGTGCCACTGGCACTGGATTCACTGCATGCTGCAGTGCCACTGGCACTGGCTTCACTGCATGCTGCAGTGACACTGGCAATGGGTCCACTGGAGGGTGCAGTGCCGTGGAAACTTGGTTCACTGCAGGGTGCAGTGCCGCTGGCACTGGGTTCACTGCATGCTGCAGTGCCACTGGCACTGGATTCACTGCATGCAGCAGTGCCACTGGCACTGGATTCACTGCATGCTGCAGTGCCGCTGGCACTGGGTTCACTGGAGGGTGCAGTGCCGCGGACACTGGGTTCACAGGAGGCTGCAGTGCCGCGGGCACTGGGTTCACTGCAGACTCCAGTGCCACTGGCACTGGATTCACTGCATGCTGCAGTGCCCCTGGCACTGGATTCACTGCATGCTGCAGTGCCCCTGGCACTGGATTCACTGCATGCTGCAGTGCTGCTGGCACTGATTTCACTGCATTCTGCAATGCCGCTCGCAATGGGTTCACTAGAGCGTGCATTGCCGCGGGCACGATTCCCTGCAGACTGCAGTGCCGCGGGCACTGGATTCACTGCAGACTCCACTGCCCCTGGCACTGTATTCACTGCATGCTGCAGTGCCACTGGCACTGGATTCACTGCATGCTGCAGGGCCACTGGCACTGGATTCACTGCATGCTGCAGTGCCGCTGGCACTGGGTTCACTGCATGCTGCAGTGCCGCTGGCACTGGGTTCAGTGGAGGGTGCAGTGCCGCGGGCACTGGGTTCACTGGAGGGTGCAGTGCCGCGAGCACTGGGTTCACTGGAGGGTGCAGTGCCATTGGCACTGGATTCACTGCATGCTGCAGTGCCCCTGGCACTGGTTCACTTCATGATGCAGTGCCGCTGGCACTGGGTTCCCTGGAGAGTGCAGTGCCGCGGACACTGGGTTCACTGGAGGGTGCAGTGCCGCGGGCACTGGGTTCACTGGAGCTTGCAGTGCCACTGGCACTGGATTCACTGCATGCTGCAGTGCCACTGGCACTGGATACACTGCAGACTCCAGTGCCACTGGCACTGGATTCACTGCATGCAGCAGTGCCACTGGCACTGGATTCACTGCATGCTGCAGTGCCCCTGGCACTGGATTCACTGCATGCTGCAGTGCCCCTGGCACTGGATTCACTGCATGCTGCAGTGCTGCTGGCACTGATTTCACTGCATTCTGCAATGCCGCTCGCAATGGGTTCACTAGAGCGTGCATTGCCGCGGGCACGATTCCCTGCAGACTGCAGTGCCGCGGGCACTGGATTCACTGCAGACTCCACTGCCCCTGGCACTGTATTCACTGCATGCTGCAGTGCCACTGGCACTGGATTCACTGCATGCTGCAGGGCCACTGGCACTGGATTCACTGCATGCTGCAGTGCCGCTGGCACTGGGTTCACTGCATGCTGCAGTGCCGCTGGCACTGGGTTCAGTGGAGGGTGCAGTGCCGCGGGCACTGGGTTCACTGGAGGGTGCAGTGCCGCGAGCACTGGGTTCACTGGAGGGTGCAGTGCCATTGGCACTGGATTCACTGCATGCTGCAGTGCCCCTGGCACTGGTTCACTTCATGATGCAGTGCCGCTGGCACTGGGTTCCCTGGAGAGTGCAGTGCCGCGGACACTGGGTTCACTGGAGGGTGCAGTGCCGCGGGCACTGGGTTCACTGGAGCTTGCAGTGCCACTGGCACTGGATTCACTGCATGCTGCAGTGCCACTGGCACTGGATACACTGCAGACTCCAGTGCCACTGGCACTGGATTCACTGCATGCAGCAGTGCCACTGGCACTGGATTCACTGCATGCTGCAGTGCCGCTGGCACTGGGTTCACTGGAGGGTGCAGTGCCGCGGACACTGGGTTCACTGGAGGCTGCAGTGCCGCGGGCACTGGGTTCACTGCCGACTCCAGTGCCACTGGCACTGGATTCACTGCATGCTGCAGTGCCCCTGGCACTGGATTCACTTCATGCTGCAGTGCCCCTGGCACTGGATTCACTGCATGCTGCAGTGCTGCTGGCACTGATTTCACTGCATTCTGCAATGCCGCTCACAATGGGTTCACTAGAGCGTGCAGTGCCGCTGGCACTGGGTTCACTGGAGGGTGCAGTGCCAGGGGCACTGGATTCACTGCAGACTCCAGTGCCACGGTCACTGGGTTCGCTGCATGCTGCAGTGCCACTGGCACTGGCTTCACTGCATGCTGCAGTGCCCCTGGCACTGGATTCACTGCATGCTGCATGCCACTGGCAATGGATTCACTGCATGCTGCAGTGCCGCTGGCAATGGGTTCACTAGAGCGTGCAGTGCCGCTGGCACTGGGTTCACTGGAGGGTGCAGTGACAGGGGCACTGGATTCACTGCAGACTCCAGTGCCACTGGCACTGGATTCACTGCTAGCTGCAGTGCCCCTGGCACTGGATTCACTGCTAGCTGCAGTGCCCCTGGCACTGGATTCACTGCATGCTGCAGTGCCGCTGGCACTGGGTTCAATGGAGGGTGCAGTGCCGCGGGCACTGGGTTCACTGCAGACTCCAGTGCCACTGGCACTCTATTCACTGCATGCTGCAGTGCCACTGGCAATGGGTTCACTGGACGGTGCAGTGCCTTGGGCCCTGGGTTCACTCGAATTTGCAGTGCCGCGGGCACTAGGTTTACTGGAGGGTGCAGTGCCTGGGGCACTGGGTTCGCTGGAGCGTGCAGTGCAACGGTCATGGGTTCACTGGGGGTGAACTTCCGCAGGCACTGCGTTCACTGGAGGGTGCAGTGCATCGGGCACTGCCTTCACTGGAAGCTGCAGTGTCGTGGGCAGTGTGTTCACTGGAGGCTGCAGTGCAGAGGGCACTGGGTTCACTGCATGCTGCAGTGCCTCAGGCGCTTGGTTCACGGCTGACTGCCGTGTCGCGGGCCCAGCGTTCACTCGAGTGTGCAGTGCCGCGGGCGCTGGGCTCCCTGGAGGCCGCAGTGCCGCGGACACTGGGTTCATTGGAGTCTGCAGTGACGTGGGCACTGTGGTCCCTGGAGGCTCCAGGGCCGCGGTCCCTCGGGTCACCGGAAGCTCCAGTCCCGCGGTCGCTGGGGCGTCCTGTGCCCCGGTACGGCTGGCACTGGAGCCTGGATGGGCTGCTTGGGATTCTGAGTCTCCCTGTCTGTTTTTCCCCAGGGGTCTCTGGTTGGAGCACAGAGCTGGAGGCTGCATGGGATTGTGTGTCTCCCTCTCTCTGTCCTTCCCCTCCAGTTCCTCCAGGAACTGGGATTGCGGACTTCAGGCACTGGGAGTGACGTCAGGAGTGACTTCAGTCCCTGGGGGTGACTTCGGGAGTGACTTCCGTCCGTGGGAGTGACTTCGAGTGGGACTTCCGTCACTGTGTGTGTCTTTGCGAGGGACTTCCGTCACTAGGAGTGACTTCGGTCATTGGGAGTGACTGACTTCAGTCCCTGGGCATGCCCTCGGGCCCTGAGCGTGCCTGTGCCCTTCAGGCGGGGGGCTAGACTTCAGGCACAGGGTGAGAATTCACGCATGGGGCAAGCCTTCGGGCATGGGGCATGCCTTCAGGCCAGGGGCGTGCCTTCAGGCCCTGGGCGGGGCTTCATGCGTGGGGCAAGGCTTCAGGCACAGGGCTTTCCTTCAGGCACGGGCCTTGCCTGCAGGCAAGGGGCTTTAGTACAGACACGTGGAGCTGTTTCAGGCAAGAGGCCTGCCTTCAGGAACAGGAGCCCCTTCGGGCACATGGAGCGTTTTCCAGCACGGGGCGCACCTTCAACCATGGAGCTTGTCTTCAGGCCCTGGGAGCACCTCCAGGTACAGTGAGCGGCTTCATGCACGGGGTGCGACTTCAGGCACGGGGAGCCCCTGTGCTCTTCGGGCACAGGGCGCGTCATCAGGCACTGGGCTCGCCCTCAGGCGCAGGGCGCCCTCAGGCAAGGGGTGCGCCGTCACCCACGGGGTGCGCCCTCAGAGAGCGCTTGCGCCTTCAGGCAAAGGGAATGCCTTCAGGAACGGGGAGCGCATTCAGGCACGGGGAGTGCCTTCAGGCATGGTGAGTGGCTTCAGGAACTGGAGGCTCTGTGCTGCGAGCACAGAGCCTGGAGGGGCTGCTTGGGATTCTGTGCCTCCCTCTCTGTCCTTCCCCAGGAGGCTCTGTGGTGAGAGCACAGAGCCTGGGGGCTGCATGGGATTCTGTGTCTCCCTCTGTCTCTGTCTTTCCCCGGGAGTTTCCGTGCCGAGACCACAGAGCCTGGAGGCGCTGCTTGGAATTCTGCGTCTCGCTCTCTCGGTCCTTCCCCTGCAATTCCTTCAGGCACTGCGAGTGCCGACTTCAGGCACTGGCAGTGAAGACTTCAGGCACTGGGAGTGGGAGTGACGACTGCAGTCACTAGGAGTCACTTCAGACACCGAGTGTGACATTTCCTTCCGTCACTGGGAGTAACGGTGACCTCAGCAGCCGGATCAGCAGCTGGGAGTGGCTTTGACTTCAGTCCCTGGGAATGACTTCGGGAGTGACTTCCGTCACTGGGAGAGGGACTTCGAGAGGGACTTCCGTCACTGGTTGTGAATTCGGGAGTGACTTGCGTCACTGGGAGTGACATCGGGAGTGACTTCTGTCACGGGGAGTGACTTTGGGAGAGGCTTCCCTCACTTGGGAGTGACATAGCGAGTGACTTTCGTCCCTGGGAGTGACATCGGGAGGAGAGGCTTCTGTCGCTTGGAAGGACTTTGGGAGTAACTTCCTTCACTGGGAGTGACTTTGACTTCAGTCACTTGGAGTGACTTTGGGAGTGACTTCGTTCGCTGGGCACGACTCAGTCATCGGGGGTGAACGACTTCAGTCGCTGGGCATGCCCTCAGGCACTGGGCATGCCCGTGCAATTCAGGCACGGGGCGTGCCTTCAGGCGAGGGCTGTGCCTTCAGGCACCAGGCGGGGCTTCACGCACGGGGCAAGGCTTCGGGCACGGGGCTCGCCTTCATGCAAGAGGCTTGAGGACAGGCACGTGGAGCTGTTTCAGGCAAGAGGCGTGCCTTCAGGAACAGGGAGCGGCTTCGGGCCCAGGGAACATTTTCAGGCACGGTGCACGCCTTCAACCATGGGGCTTGTCTTCGGGCACTGGGAGCACCTTCAGGTACAGTGAGCGGCTTCGTGCACAGGGCACGACTTCAGGCACGCGGAGCCTCCGTGCTCTTCGGGCACAGGGCGAGACGTCGGGCACTGGGCTCGCCATCAGGCACACGGCACCCTCAGGGGAGGGGTGCACCGGCAGGCATGGCGCAAGCCTTCAGGGATTCCCTGTGCCCTTGAGTCAAGGGGAGCGCCTTCAGGCATGGGGCTTGCCTTCAGGCACTGGGAGCTTCTTCAGGCATGGGGTGAGTCTTCAGGCACGGGGAGCTCCTGTGCAATTCGGGCAAGGGGAGCACATGTGCCTTTCACCAAGGGATGCCCCGTCATGCACAGGGAACTCAAGGAGACACAGAGAATGCCCTCAGGCAGGGGTGCAGCTTCAGAGATTACCCATGCCATTCAGGCAATGGGAGTAACTACAGGCACCGGGAGTGCGTTCAGGCACGGGGAGGGCCTTCAGGCACGGTGAGTGGCTTCAAGAGCTGGAGGGTATGGGCCGAGGGCACTGGGGTACCGGTGGCTGCAGTGCCATGGTCACCGGGGCACTGGAGGCTGCGGTGCCGAAGGCACTGTGTTCACTGTACGGTGCACTGCCGCGGGCACTGGATTCACTGCAGGCTGCAGTGCCGCTGGCACTGTGTTCACTGGAGGGTGCAGTGCCGCGGGAACTGAGTTCACTGGAGGTTGCAGTGCCGCGGTCACTGGGTTCACTGCAGACTGCAGTGCTGCTGGCACTGGGTTCACTGGAGGCTGCAGTGCCGCTGGCACTGGTTTCACTGGAGGGTGCAGTGCCGCGGGCACTGGATTCACTGCAGACTCCAGTGCCGCTGGCACTAGGTTCACTGGAGGGTGCAGTGCCACGGACACTGGAGTCAATGCAGGGTGCAGTGCCGCGGGCACTGGATTCGCTGCAGACTCCAGTGCCACTGGCACTGGATTCACTGCATGCAGCAGTGCCAGTGGCACTGGATTCACTGTATGCTTCAGTGCCGCTGGCACTGGGTTAGGTGGAGGGTGCAGTGCCGCGGGCACTGGATTCCCTGCAGACTGCAGTGCCACAGGTACTGGGTTCACTGCAGGCTGCAGTGCCGCTGGCACTGGGTTCACTGGAGGGTGCAGTACCGCTGGCACTGGGTTCACTCGAGGGTGCAGTGCCACTGGCACTGGCTTCACTGCATGCTGCAGTGCCACTGACACTGGGTTCACTGGAGGGTGCAGTGCCACTGGCACTGGCTTCACTGCATGCTGCAGTGCCACTGGAACTGGCTTCACTGCATGCTGCAGTGCCACTGGCACTGGCTTCACTGCATCCTGCAGTGCCACTGGCACTGGATTCACTGCATGCTGCAGTGCCACTGGCACTGGCTTCACTGCATGCTGCAGTGCCACTGGCAATGGGTCCACTGGAGGGTGCAGTGCCGTGGAAACTTGGTTCACTGCAGGGTGCAGTGCCGCTGGCACTGGGTTCACTGCATGCTGCAGTGCCACTGGCACTGGATTCACTGCATGCAGCAGTGCCACTGGCACTGGATTCACTGCATGCTGCAGTGCCGCTGGCACTGGGTTCACTGGAGGGTGCAGTGCCGCGGACACTGGGTTCACAGGAGGCTGCAGTGCCGCGGGCACTGGGTTCACTGCAGACTCCAGTGCCACTGGCACTGGATTCACTGCATGCTGCAGTGCCCCTGGCACTGGATTCACTGCATGCTGCAGTGCCCCTGGCACTGGATTCACTGCATGCTGCAGTGCTGCTGGCACTGATTTCACTGCATTCTGCAATGCCGCTCGCAATGGGTTCACTAGAGCGTGCATTGCCGCGGGCACGATTCCCTGCAGACTGCAGTGCCGCGGGCACTGGATTCACTGCAGACTCCACTGCCCCTGGCACTGTATTCACTGCATGCTGCAGTGCCACTGGCACTGGATTCACTGCATGCTGCAGGGCCACTGGCACTGGATTCACTGCATGCTGCAGTGCCGCTGGCACTGGGTTCACTGCATGCTGCAGTGCCGCTGGCACTGGGTTCAGTGGAGGGTGCAGTGCCGCGGGCACTGGGTTCACTGGAGGGTGCAGTGCCGCGAGCACTGGGTTCACTGGAGGGTGCAGTGCCATTGGCACTGGATTCACTGCATGCTGCAGTGCCCCTGGCACTGGTTCACTTCATGATGCAGTGCCGCTGGCACTGGGTTCCCTGGAGAGTGCAGTGCCGCGGACACTGGGTTCACTGGAGGGTGCAGTGCCGCGGGCACTGGGTTCACTGGAGCTTGCAGTGCCACTGGCACTGGATTCACTGCATGCTGCAGTGCCACTGGCACTGGATACACTGCAGACTCCAGTGCCACTGGCACTGGATTCACTGCATGCAGCAGTGCCACTGGCACTGGATTCACTGCATGCTGCAGTGCCGCTGGCACTGGGTTCACTGGAGGGTGCAGTGCCGCGGACACTGGGTTCACTGGAGGCTGCAGTGCCGCGGGCACTGGGTTCACTGCCGACTCCAGTGCCACTGGCACTGGATTCACTGCATGCTGCAGTGCCCCTGGCACTGGATTCACTTCATGCTGCAGTGCCCCTGGCACTGGATTCACTGCATGCTGCAGTGCTGCTGGCACTGATTTCACTGCATTCTGCAATGCCGCTCACAATGGGTTCACTAGAGCGTGCAGTGCCGCTGGCACTGGGTTCACTGGAGGGTGCAGTGCCAGGGGCACTGGATTCACTGCAGACTCCAGTGCCACGGTCACTGGGTTCGCTGCATGCTGCAGTGCCACTGGCACTGGCTTCACTGCATGCTGCAGTGCCCCTGGCACTGGATTCACTGCATGCTGCATGCCACTGGCAATGGATTCACTGCATGCTGCAGTGCCGCTGGCAATGGGTTCACTAGAGCGTGCAGTGCCGCTGGCACTGGGTTCACTGGAGGGTGCAGTGACAGGGGCACTGGATTCACTGCAGACTCCAGTGCCACTGGCACTGGATTCACTGCTAGCTGCAGTGCCCCTGGCACTGGATTCACTGCTAGCTGCAGTGCCCCTGGCACTGGATTCACTGCATGCTGCAGTGCCGCTGGCACTGGGTTCAATGGAGGGTGCAGTGCCGCGGGCACTGGGTTCACTGCAGACTCCAGTGCCACTGGCACTCTATTCACTGCATGCTGCAGTGCCACTGGCAATGGGTTCACTGCATGCTGCAGTGCCACTGGCAGTGCCGCTGGCACTGGGTTCACTGGAGGGTGCAGTGGCAGGGGCACTGGATTCACTGCAGACTCCAGTGCCACTGGCACTGGATTCACTGCATGCTGCAGTGCCCCTGGCACTGGATTCACTGCATGCTGCAGTGCCGCTGGCACTGGGTTCACTGGAGGGTGCAGTGCCGCGGACACTGGGTTCACTGCAGACTGCAGTGCTGCTGGCACTGGGTTCACTGGAGGGTGCAGTGCCGCGAGCACTTGCTTCACTGGAGGGTGCAGTGCCATTGGCACTGGATTCACTGCATGCTGCAGTGCCACTGGCACTGTATTCACTGCATGCTGCGGTGC
Organism: Panthera pardus; assembly: GCF_024362965.1. NCBI lineage: Eukaryota > Metazoa > Chordata > Mammalia > Carnivora > Felidae > Panthera > Panthera pardus. The sequence continues at coordinate 29,856 of NW_026526718.1, read as the reverse complement.
CCCTGGCACTGGTTCACTTCATGATGCAGTGCCGCTGGCACTGGGTTCACTGGAGGGTGCAGTGCCGCGGACACTGGGTTCACTGGAGGGTGCAGTGCCGCGGGCACTGTATACACTGCAGACTCCAGTGCCACTGGCACTGGATTCACTGCATGCAGCAGTGCCACTGGCACTGGATTCACTGCGCGCTGCAGTGCCGCTGGCAATGGGTTCACTGGAGGGTGCAGTACCGCTGGCACAGGGTTCACTGGAGGGTGCAGTGCCACTGACACTGGATTCACTGCATGCTGCAGTGCCACTGGCACTGGATACACTGCAGACTCCAGTGCCACTGGCACTGGATTCACTGCATGCAGCAGTGCCACTGGCACTGGATTCACTGCATGCTGCAGTGCAGCTGGCACTGGGTTCAGTGGAGGGTGCAGTCCCGCGGGCACTGGATTCCCTGCAGACTGAAGTGCCACAGGTACTGGGTTCACTGCAGGCTGCAGTGCCACTGGCACTGGGATCACTGGAGGGTGCAGTACCGTTGGCAATGGATTCACTGCATGCTGCAGTGTCACTGGCACAGGATTCTCTGCATGCTGCAGTGCCGCTGGCACTGGATTCACTGCATGCTGCAGTGCCCCTGGCACTGGATTCACTGTATGCTGCAGTGCTGCTGGCAATGGGTTCACTAGAGCGTGCAGTGCCCCTGGCACTGGGTTCACTGGAGGGTGCAGTGCCAGGGGCACTGGATTCACTGCAGACTCCAGTGCCACTGGCACTGGATTCACTGCTAGCTGCAGTGCCCCTGGCACTGGATTCACTGCATGCTGCAGTGCCGCTGGCACTGGGTTCACTGGAGGCTGCAGTGCCGCGGACACTGGGTTCACTGGAGGGTGCAGTGCCGCGGGCACTGGGTTCACTGCAGACTCCAGTGACACTGGAACTGGCTTCACTGCATGCTGCAGTGCCACTGGCACTGGCTTCACTGCATCCTGCAGTGCCACTGGCACTGGATTCACTGCATGCTGCAGTGCCACTGGCACTGGCTTCACTGCATGCTGCAGTGCCACTGGCAATGGGTCCACTGGAGGGTGCAGTGCCGTGGAAACTTGGTTCACTGCAGGGTGCAGTGCCGCTGGCACTGGGTTCACTGCATGCTGCAGTGCCACTGGCACTGGATTCACTGCATGCAGCAGTGCCACTGGCACTGGATTCACTGCATGCTGCAGTGCCGCTGGCACTGGGTTCACTGGAGGGTGCAGTGCCGCGGACACTGGGTTCACAGGAGGCTGCAGTGCCGCGGGCACTGGGTTCACTGCAGACTCCAGTGCCACTGGCACTGGATTCACTGCATGCTGCAGTGCCCCTGGCTCTGGATTCACTGCATGCTGCAGTGCCCCTGGCACTGGATTCACTGCATGCTGCAGTGCTGCTGGCACTGATTTCACTGCATTCTGCAATGCCGCTCGCAATGGGTTCACTAGAGCGTGCATTGCCGCGGGCACGATTCCCTGCAGACTGCAGTGCCGCGGGCACTGGATTCACTGCAGACTCCACTGCCCCTGGCACTGTATTCACTGCATGCTGCAGTGCCACTGGCACTGGATTCACTGCATGCTGCAGGGCCACTGGCACTGGATTCACTGCATGCTGCAGTGCCGCTGGCACTGGGTTCACTGCATGCTGCAGTGCCGCTGGCACTGGGTTCAGTGGAGGGTGCAGTGCCGCGGGCACTGGGTTCACTGGAGGGTGCAGTGCCGCGAGCACTGGGTTCACTGGAGGGTGCAGTGCCATTGGCACTGGATTCACTGCATGCTGCAGTGCCCCTGGCACTGGTTCACTTCATGATGCAGTGCCGCTGGCACTGGGTTCCCTGGAGAGTGCAGTGCCGCGGACACTGGGTTCACTGGAGGGTGCAGTGCCGCGGGCACTGGGTTCACTGGAGCTTGCAGTGCCACTGGCACTGGATTCACTGCATGCTGCAGTGCCACTGGCACTGGATACACTGCAGACTCCAGTGCCACTGGCACTGGATTCACTGCATGCAGCAGTGCCACTGGCACTGGATTCACTGCATGCTGCAGTGCCGCTGGCACTGGGTTCACTGGAGGGTGCAGTGCCGCGGACACTGGGTTCACTGGAGGCTGCAGTGCCGCGGGCACTGGGTTCACTGCCGACTCCAGTGCCACTGGCACTGGATTCACTGCATGCTGCAGTGCCCCTGGCACTGGATTCACTTCATGCTGCAGTGCCCCTGGCACTGGATTCACTGCATGCTGCAGTGCTGCTGGCACTGATTTCACTGCATTCTGCAATGCCGCTCGCAATGGGTTCACTAGAGCGTGCAGTGCCCCTGGCACTGGGTTCACTCGAGGGTGCAGTGCCAGGGGCACTGGATTCACTGCAGACTCCAGTGCCAAGGTCACTGGGTTCGCTGCATGCTGCAGTGCCACTGGCACTGGCTTCACTGCATGCTGCAGTGCCCCTGGCTCTGGATTCACTGCATGCTTCAGTGCCCCTGGCACTGGATTCACTGCATGCTGCAGTGCTGCTGGCACTGATTTCACTGCATTCTGCAATGCCGCTCGCAATGGGTTCACTAGAGCGTGCATTGCCGCGGGCACGATTCCCTGCAGACTGCAGTGCCGCGGGCACTGGATTCACTGCAGACTCCACTGCCCCTGGCACTGTATTCACTGCATGCTGCAGTGCCACTGGCACTGGATTCACTGCATGCTGCAGGGCCACTGGCACTGGATTCACTGCATGCTGCAGTGCCGCTGGCACTGGGTTCACTGCATGCTGCAGTGCCGCTGGCACTGGGTTCAGTGGAGGGTGCAGTGCCGCGGGCACTGGGTTCACTGGAGGGTGCAGTGCCGCGAGCACTGGGTTCACTGGAGGGTGCAGTGCCATTGGCACTGGATTCACTGCATGCTGCAGTGCCCCTGGCACTGGTTCACTTCATGATGCAGTGCCGCTGGCACTGGGTTCCCTGGAGAGTGCAGTGCCGCGGACACTGGGTTCACTGGAGGGTGCAGTGCCGCGGGCACTGGGTTCACTGGAGCTTGCAGTGCCACTGGCACTGGATTCACTGCATGCTGCAGTGCCACTGGCACTGGATACACTGCAGACTCCAGTGCCACTGGCACTGGATTCACTGCATGCAGCAGTGCCACTGGCACTGGATTCACTGCATGCTGCAGTGCCGCTGGCACTGGGTTCACTGGAGGGTGCAGTGCCGCGGACACTGGGTTCACTGGAGGCTGCAGTGCCGCGGGCACTGGGTTCACTGCCGACTCCAGTGCCACTGGCACTGGATTCACTGCATGCTGCAGTGCCCCTGGCACTGGATTCACTTCATGCTGCAGTGCCCCTGGCACTGGATTCACTGCATGCTGCAGTGCTGCTGGCACTGATTTCACTGCATTCTGCAATGCCGCTCACAATGGGTTCACTAGAGCGTGCAGTGCCGCTGGCACTGGGTTCACTGGAGGGTGCAGTGCCAGGGGCACTGGATTCACTGCAGACTCCAGTGCCACGGTCACTGGGTTCGCTGCATGCTGCAGTGCCACTGGCACTGGCTTCACTGCATGCTGCAGTGCCCCTGGCACTGGATTCACTGCATGCTGCATGCCACTGGCAATGGATTCACTGCATGCTGCAGTGCCGCTGGCAATGGGTTCACTAGAGCGTGCAGTGCCGCTGGCACTGGGTTCACTGGAGGGTGCAGTGACAGGGGCACTGGATTCACTGCAGACTCCAGTGCCACTGGCACTGGATTCACTGCTAGCTGCAGTGCCCCTGGCACTGGATTCACTGCTAGCTGCAGTGCCCCTGGCACTGGATTCACTGCATGCTGCAGTGCCGCTGGCACTGGGTTCAATGGAGGGTGCAGTGCCGCGGGCACTGGGTTCACTGCAGACTCCAGTGCCACTGGCACTCTATTCACTGCATGCTGCAGTGCCACTGGCAATGGGTTCACTGGACGGTGCAGTGCCTTGGGCCCTGGGTTCACTCGAATTTGCAGTGCCGCGGGCACTAGGTTTACTGGAGGGTGCAGTGCCTGGGGCACTGGGTTCGCTGGAGCGTGCAGTGCAACGGTCATGGGTTCACTGGGGGTGAACTTCCGCAGGCACTGCGTTCACTGGAGGGTGCAGTGCATCGGGCACTGCCTTCACTGGAAGCTGCAGTGTCGTGGGCAGTGTGTTCACTGGAGGCTGCAGTGCAGAGGGCACTGGGTTCACTGCATGCTGCAGTGCCTCAGGCGCTTGGTTCACGGCTGACTGCCGTGTCGCGGGCCCAGCGTTCACTCGAGTGTGCAGTGCCGCGGGCGCTGGGCTCCCTGGAGGCCGCAGTGCCGCGGACACTGGGTTCATTGGAGTCTGCAGTGACGTGGGCACTGTGGTCCCTGGAGGCTCCAGGGCCGCGGTCCCTCGGGTCACCGGAAGCTCCAGTCCCGCGGTCGCTGGGGCGTCCTGTGCCCCGGTACGGCTGGCACTGGAGCCTGGATGGGCTGCTTGGGATTCTGAGTCTCCCTGTCTGTTTTTCCCCAGGGGTCTCTGGTTGGAGCACAGAGCTGGAGGCTGCATGGGATTGTGTGTCTCCCTCTCTCTGTCCTTCCCCTCCAGTTCCTCCAGGAACTGGGATTGCGGACTTCAGGCACTGGGAGTGACGTCAGGAGTGACTTCAGTCCCTGGGGGTGACTTCGGGAGTGACTTCCGTCCGTGGGAGTGACTTCGAGTGGGACTTCCGTCACTGTGTGTGTCTTTGCGAGGGACTTCCGTCACTAGGAGTGACTTCGGTCATTGGGAGTGACTGACTTCAGTCCCTGGGCATGCCCTCGGGCCCTGAGCGTGCCTGTGCCCTTCAGGCGGGGGGCTAGACTTCAGGCACAGGGTGAGAATTCACGCATGGGGCAAGCCTTCGGGCATGGGGCATGCCTTCAGGCCAGGGGCGTGCCTTCAGGCCCTGGGCGGGGCTTCATGCGTGGGGCAAGGCTTCAGGCACAGGGCTTTCCTTCAGGCACGGGCCTTGCCTGCAGGCAAGGGGCTTTAGTACAGACACGTGGAGCTGTTTCAGGCAAGAGGCCTGCCTTCAGGAACAGGAGCCCCTTCGGGCACATGGAGCGTTTTCCAGCACGGGGCGCACCTTCAACCATGGAGCTTGTCTTCAGGCCCTGGGAGCACCTCCAGGTACAGTGAGCGGCTTCATGCACGGGGTGCGACTTCAGGCACGGGGAGCCCCTCTGCTCTTCGGGCACAGGGCGCGTCATCAGGCACTGGGCTCGCCCTCAGGCGCAGGGCGCCCTCAGGCAAGGGGTGCGCCGTCACCCACGGGGTGCGCCCTCAGAGAGCGCTTGCGCCTTCAGGCAAAGGGAATGCCTTCAGGAACGGGGAGCGCATTCAGGCACGGGGAGTGCCTTCAGGCATGGTGAGTGGCTTCAGGAACTGGAGGCTCTGTGCTGCGAGCACAGAGCCTGGAGGGGCTGCTTGGGATTCTGTGCCTCCCTCTCTGTCCTTCCCCAGGAGGCTCTGTGGTGAGAGCACAGAGCCTGGGGGCTGCATGGGATTCTGTGTCTCCCTCTGTCTCTGTCTTTCCCCGGGAGTTTCCGTGCCGAGACCACAGAGCCTGGAGGCGCTGCTTGGAATTCTGCGTCTCGCTCTCTCGGTCCTTCCCCTGCAATTCCTTCAGGCACTGCGAGTGCCGACTTCAGGCACTGGCAGTGAAGACTTCAGGCACTGGGAGTGGGAGTGACGACTGCAGTCACTAGGAGTCACTTCAGACACCGAGTGTGACATTTCCTTCCGTCACTGGGAGTAACGGTGACCTCAGCAGCCGGATCAGCAGCTGGGAGTGGCTTTGACTTCAGTCCCTGGGAATGACTTCGGGAGTGACTTCCGTCACTGGGAGAGGGACTTCGAGAGGGACTTCCGTCACTGGTTGTGAATTCGGGAGTGACTTGCGTCACTGGGAGTGACATCGGGAGTGACTTCTGTCACGGGGAGTGACTTTGGGAGAGGCTTCCCTCACTTGGGAGTGACATAGCGAGTGACTTTCGTCCCTGGGAGTGACATCGGGAGGAGAGGCTTCTGTCGCTTGGAAGGACTTTGGGAGTAACTTCCTTCACTGGGAGTGACTTTGACTTCAGTCACTTGGAGTGACTTTGGGAGTGACTTCGTTCGCTGGGAACGACTCAGTCATCGGGGGTGAACGACTTCAGTCGCTGGGCATGCCCTCAGGCACTGGGCATGCCCGTGCAATTCAGGCACGGGGCGTGCCTTCAGGCGAGGGCTGTGCCTTCAGGCACCAGGCGGGGCTTCACGCACGGGGCAAGGCTTCGGGCACGGGGCTCGCCTTCATGCAAGAGGCTTGAGGACAGGCACGTGGAGCTGTTTCAGGCAAGAGGCGTGCCTTCAGGAACAGGGAGCGGCTTCGGGCCCAGGGAACATTTTCAGGCACGGTGCACGCCTTCAACCATGGGGCTTGTCTTCGGGCACTGGGAGCACCTTCAGGTACAGTGAGCGGCTTCGTGCACAGGGCACGACTTCAGGCACGCGGAGCCTCCGTGCTCTTCGGGCACAGGGCGAGACGTCGGGCACTGGGCTCGCCATCAGGCACACGGCACCCTCAGGGGAGGGGTGCACCGGCAGGCATGGCGCAAGCCTTCAGGGATTCCCTGTGCCCTTGAGTCAAGGGGAGCGCCTTCAGGCATGGGGCTTGCCTTCAGGCACTGGGAGCTTCTTCAGGCATGGGGTGAGTCTTCAGGCACGGGGAGCTCCTGTGCAATTCGGGCAAGGGGAGCACATGTGCCTTTCACCAAGGGATGCCCCGTCATGCACAGGGAACTCAAGGAGACACAGAGAATGCCCTCAGGCAGGGGTGCAGCTTCAGAGATTACCCATGCCATTCAGGCAATGGGAGTAACTACAGGCACCGGGAGTGCGTTCAGGCACGGGGAGGGCCTTCAGGCACGGTGAGTGGCTTCAAGAGCTGGAGGGTATGGGCCGAGGGCACTGGGGTACCGGTGGCTGCAGTGCCATGGTCACCGGGGCACTGGAGGCTGCGGTGCCGAAGGCACTGTGTTCACTGTACGGTGCACTGCCGCGGGCACTGGATTCACTGCAGGCTGCAGTGCCGCTGGCACTGTGTTCACTGGAGGGTGCAGTGCCGCGGGAACTGAGTTCACTGGAGGTTGCAGTGCCGCGGTCACTGGGTTCACTGCAGACTGCAGTGCTGCTGGCACTGGGTTCACTGGAGGCTGCAGTGCCGCTGGCACTGGTTTCACTGGAGGGTGCAGTGCCGCGGGCACTGGATTCACTGCAGACTCCAGTGCCGCTGGCACTAGGTTCACTGGAGGGTGCAGTGCCACGGACACTGGAGTCAATGCAGGGTGCAGTGCCGCGGGCACTGGATTCGCTGCAGACTCCAGTGCCACTGGCACTGGATTCACTGCATGCAGCAGTGCCAGTGGCACTGGATTCACTGTATGCTTCAGTGCCGCTGGCACTGGGTTAGGTGGAGGGTGCAGTGCCGCGGGCACTGGATTCCCTGCAGACTGCAGTGCCACAGGTACTGGGTTCACTGCAGGCTGCAGTGCCGCTGGCACTGGGTTCACTGGAGGGTGCAGTACCGCTGGCACTGGGTTCACTCGAGGGTGCAGTGCCACTGGCACTGGCTTCACTGCATGCTGCAGTGCCACTGACACTGGGTTCACTGGAGGGTGCAGTGCCACTGGCACTGGCTTCACTGCATGCTGCAGTGCCACTGGAACTGGCTTCACTGCATGCTGCAGTGCCACTGGCACTGGCTTCACTGCATCCTGCAGTGCCACTGGCACTGGATTCACTGCATGCTGCAGTGCCACTGGCACTGGCTTCACTGCATGCTGCAGTGCCACTGGCAATGGGTCCACTGGAGGGTGCAGTGCCGTGGAAACTTGGTTCACTGCAGGGTGCAGTGCCGCTGGCACTGGGTTCACTGCATGCTGCAGTGCCACTGGCACTGGATTCACTGCATGCAGCAGTGCCACTGGCACTGGATTCACTGCATGCTGCAGTGCCGCTGGCACTGGGTTCACTGGAGGGTGCAGTGCCGCGGACACTGGGTTCACAGGAGGCTGCAGTGCCGCGGGCACTGGGTTCACTGCAGACTCCAGTGCCACTGGCACTGGATTCACTGCATGCTGCAGTGCCCCTGGCACTGGATTCACTGCATGCTGCAGTGCCCCTGGCACTGGATTCACTGCATGCTGCAGTGCTGCTGGCACTGATTTCACTGCATTCTGCAATGCCGCTCGCAATGGGTTCACTAGAGCGTGCATTGCCGCGGGCACGATTCCCTGCAGACTGCAGTGCCGCGGGCACTGGATTCACTGCAGACTCCACTGCCCCTGGCACTGTATTCACTGCATGCTGCAGTGCCACTGGCACTGGATTCACTGCATGCTGCAGGGCCACTGGCACTGGATTCACTGCATGCTGCAGTGCCGCTGGCACTGGGTTCACTGCATGCTGCAGTGCCGCTGGCACTGGGTTCAGTGGAGGGTGCAGTGCCGCGGGCACTGGGTTCACTGGAGGGTGCAGTGCCGCGAGCACTGGGTTCACTGGAGGGTGCAGTGCCATTGGCACTGGATTCACTGCATGCTGCAGTGCCCCTGGCACTGGTTCACTTCATGATGCAGTGCCGCTGGCACTGGGTTCCCTGGAGAGTGCAGTGCCGCGGACACTGGGTTCACTGGAGGGTGCAGTGCCGCGGGCACTGGGTTCACTGGAGCTTGCAGTGCCACTGGCACTGGATTCACTGCATGCTGCAGTGCCACTGGCACTGGATACACTGCAGACTCCAGTGCCACTGGCACTGGATTCACTGCATGCAGCAGTGCCACTGGCACTGGATTCACTGCATGCTGCAGTGCCGCTGGCACTGGGTTCACTGGAGGGTGCAGTGCCGCGGACACTGGGTTCACTGGAGGCTGCAGTGCCGCGGGCACTGGGTTCACTGCCGACTCCAGTGCCACTGGCACTGGATTCACTGCATGCTGCAGTGCCCCTGGCACTGGATTCACTTCATGCTGCAGTGCCCCTGGCACTGGATTCACTGCATGCTGCAGTGCTGCTGGCACTGATTTCACTGCATTCTGCAATGCCGCTCGCAATGGGTTCACTAGAGCGTGCAGTGCCGCTGGCACTGGGTTCACTGGAGGGTGCAGTGCCAGGGGCACTGGATTCACTGCAGACTCCAGTGCCACGGTCACTGGGTTCGCTGCATGCTGCAGTGCCACTGGCACTGGCTTCACTGCATGCTGCAGTGCCCCTGGCACTGGATTCACTGCATGCTGCATGCCACTGGCAATGGATTCACTGCATGCTGCAGTGCCGCTGGCAATGGGTTCACTAGAGCGTGCAGTGCCGCTGGCACTGGGTTCACTGGAGGGTGCAGTGACAGGGGCACTGGATTCACTGCAGACTCCAGTGCCACTGGCACTGGATTCACTGCTAGCTGCAGTGCCCCTGGCACTGGATTCACTGCTAGCTGCAGTGCCCCTGGCACTGGATTCACTGCATGCTGCAGTGCCGCTGGCACTGGGTTCAATGGAGGGTGCAGTGCCGCGGGCACTGGGTTCACTGCAGACTCCAGTGCCACTGGCACTCTATTCACTGCATGCTGCAGTGCCACTGGCAATGGGTTCACTGCATGCTGCAGTGCCACTGGCAGTGCCGCTGGCACTGGGTTCACTGGAGGGTGCAGTGGCAGGGGCACTGGATTCACTGCAGACTCCAGTGCCACTGGCACTGGATTCACTGCATGCTGCAGTGCCCCTGGCACTGGATTCACTGCATGCTGCAGTGCCGCTGGCACTGGGTTCACTGGAGGGTGCAGTGCCGCGGACACTGGGTTCACTGCAGACTGCAGTGCTGCTGGCACTGGGTTCACTGGAGGGTGCAGTGCCGCGAGCACTTGCTTCACTGGAGGGTGCAGTGCCATTGGCACTGGATTCACTGCATGCTGCAGTGCCACTGGCACTGTATTCACTGCATGCTGCGGTGCCCCTGGCACTGGTTCACTTCATGATGCAGTGCCGCTGGCACTGGGTTCACTGGAGGGTGCAGTGCCGCGGACACTGGGTTCACTGGAGGGTGCAGTGCCGCGGGCACTGTATACACTGCAGACTCCAGTGCCACTGGCACTGGATTCACTGCATGCAGCAGTGCCACTGGCACTGGATTCACTGCGCGCTGCAGTGCCGCTGGCAATGGGTTCACTGGAGGGTGCAGTACCGCTGGCACAGGGTTCACTGGAGGGTGCAGTGCCACTGACACTGGATTCACTGCATGCTGCAGTGCCACTGGCACTGGATACACTGCAGACTCCAGTGCCACTGGCACTGGATTCACTGCATGCAGCAGTGCCACTGGCACTGGATTCACTGCATGCTGCAGTGCAGCTGGCACTGGGTTCAGTGGAGGGTGCAGTCCCGCGGGCACTGGATTCCCTGCAGACTGAAGTGCCACAGGTACTGGGTTCACTGCAGGCTGCAGTGCCACTGGCACTGGGATCACTGGAGGGTGCAGTACCGTTGGCAATGGATTCACTGCATGCTGCAGTGTCACTGGCACAGGATTCTCTGCATGCTGCAGTGCCGCTGGCACTGGATTCACTGCATGCTGCAGTGCCCCTGGCACTGGATTCACTGTATGCTGCAGTGCTGCTGGCAATGGGTTCACTAGAGCGTGCAGTGCCCCTGGCACTGGGTTCACTGGAGGGTGCAGTGCCAGGGGCACTGGATTCACTGCAGACTCCAGTGCCACTGGCACTGGATTCACTGCTAGCTGCAGTGCCCCTGGCACTGGATTCACTGCATGCTGCAGTGCCGCTGGCACTGGGTTCACTGGAGGCTGCAGTGCCGCGGACACTGGGTTCACTGGAGGGTGCAGTGCCGCGGGCACTGGGTTCACTGCAGACTCCAGTGACACTGGAACTGGCTTCACTGCATGCTGCAGTGCCACTGGCACTGGCTTCACTGCATCCTGCAGTGCCACTGGCACTGGATTCACTGCATGCTGCAGTGCCACTGGCACTGGCTTCACTGCATGCTGCAGTGCCACTGGCAATGGGTCCACTGGAGGGTGCAGTGCCGTGGAAACTTGGTTCACTGCAGGGTGCAGTGCCGCTGGCACTGGGTTCACTGCATGCTGCAGTGCCACTGGCACTGGATTCACTGCATGCAGCAGTGCCACTGGCACTGGATTCACTGCATGCTGCAGTGCCGCTGGCACTGGGTTCACTGGAGGGTGCAGTGCCGCGGACACTGGGTTCACAGGAGGCTGCAGTGCCGCGGGCACTGGGTTCACTGCAGACTCCAGTGCCACTGGCACTGGATTCACTGCATGCTGCAGTGCCCCTGGCTCTGGATTCACTGCATGCTGCAGTGCCCCTGGCACTGGATTCACTGCATGCTGCAGTGCTGCTGGCACTGATTTCACTGCATTCTGCAATGCCGCTCGCAATGGGTTCACTAGAGCGTGCATTGCCGCGGGCACGATTCCCTGCAGACTGCAGTGCCGCGGGCACTGGATTCACTGCAGACTCCACTGCCCCTGGCACTGTATTCACTGCATGCTGCAGTGCCACTGGCACTGGATTCACTGCATGCTGCAGGGCCACTGGCACTGGATTCACTGCATGCTGCAGTGCCGCTGGCACTGGGTTCACTGCATGCTGCAGTGCCGCTGGCACTGGGTTCAGTGGAGGGTGCAGTGCCGCGGGCACTGGGTTCACTGGAGGGTGCAGTGCCGCGAGCACTGGGTTCACTGGAGGGTGCAGTGCCATTGGCACTGGATTCACTGCATGCTGCAGTGCCCCTGGCACTGGTTCACTTCATGATGCAGTGCCGCTGGCACTGGGTTCCCTGGAGAGTGCAGTGCCGCGGACACTGGGTTCACTGGAGGGTGCAGTGCCGCGGGCACTGGGTTCACTGGAGCTTGCAGTGCCACTGGCACTGGATTCACTGCATGCTGCAGTGCCACTGGCACTGGATACACTGCAGACTCCAGTGCCACTGGCACTGGATTCACTGCATGCAGCAGTGCCACTGGCACTGGATTCACTGCATGCTGCAGTGCCGCTGGCACTGGGTTCACTGGAGGGTGCAGTGCCGCGGACACTGGGTTCACTGGAGGCTGCAGTGCCGCGGGCACTGGGTTCACTGCCGACTCCAGTGCCACTGGCACTGGATTCACTGCATGCTGCAGTGCCCCTGGCACTGGATTCACTTCATGCTGCAGTGCCCCTGGCACTGGATTCACTGCATGCTGCAGTGCTGCTGGCACTGATTTCACTGCATTCTGCAATGCCGCTCGCAATGGGTTCACTAGAGCGTGCAGTGCCCCTGGCACTGGGTTCACTCGAGGGTGCAGTGCCAGGGGCACTGGATTCACTGCAGACTCCAGTGCCAAGGTCACTGGGTTCGCTGCATGCTGCAGTGCCACTGGCACTGGCTTCACTGCATGCTGCAGTGCCCCTGGCTCTGGATTCACTGCATGCTTCAGTGCCCCTGGCACTGGATTCACTGCATGCTGCAGTGCTGCTGGCACTGATTTCACTGCATTCTGCAATGCCGCTCGCAATGGGTTCACTAGAGCGTGCATTGCCGCGGGCACGATTCCCTGCAGACTGCAGTGCCGCGGGCACTGGATTCACTGCAGACTCCACTGCCCCTGGCACTGTATTCACTGCATGCTGCAGTGCCACTGGCACTGGATTCACTGCATGCTGCAGGGCCACTGGCACTGGATTCACTGCATGCTGCAGTGCCGCTGGCACTGGGTTCACTGCATGCTGCAGTGCCGCTGGCACTGGGTTCAGTGGAGGGTGCAGTGCCGCGGGCACTGGGTTCACTGGAGGGTGCAGTGCCGCGAGCACTGGGTTCACTGGAGGGTGCAGTGCCATTGGCACTGGATTCACTGCATGCTGCAGTGCCCCTGGCACTGGTTCACTTCATGATGCAGTGCCGCTGGCACTGGGTTCCCTGGAGAGTGCAGTGCCGCGGACACTGGGTTCACTGGAGGGTGCAGTGCCGCGGGCACTGGGTTCACTGGAGCTTGCAGTGCCACTGGCACTGGATTCACTGCATGCTGCAGTGCCACTGGCACTGGATACACTGCAGACTCCAGTGCCACTGGCACTGGATTCACTGCATGCAGCAGTGCCACTGGCACTGGATTCACTGCATGCTGCAGTGCCGCTGGCACTGGGTTCACTGGAGGGTGCAGTGCCGCGGACACTGGGTTCACTGGAGGCTGCAGTGCCGCGGGCACTGGGTTCACTGCCGACTCCAGTGCCACTGGCACTGGATTCACTGCATGCTGCAGTGCCCCTGGCACTGGATTCACTTCATGCTGCAGTGCCCCTGGCACTGGATTCACTGCATGCTGCAGTGCTGCTGGCACTGATTTCACTGCATTCTGCAATGCCGCTCGCAATGGGTTCACTAGAGCGTGCAGTGCCCCTGGCACTGGGTTCACTCGAGGGTGCAGTGCCAGGGGCACTGGATTCACTGCAGACTCCAGTGCCAAGGTCACTGGGTTCGCTGCATGCTGCAGTGCCACTGGCACTGGCTTCACTGCATGCTGCAGTGCCCCTGGCACTGGATTCACTGCATGCTGCAGTGCCACGGGCAATGGATTCACTGCATGCTGCAGTGCCGCTGGCAATGGGTTCACTAGAGCGTGCAGTGCCGCTGGCACTGGGTTCACTGGAGGGTGCAGTGACAGGGGCACTGGATTCACTGCAGACTCCAGTGCCACTGGCACTGGATTCACTGCTAGCTGCAGTGCCCCTGGCACTGGATTCACTGCTAGCTGCAGTGCCCCTGGCACTGGATTCACTGCATGCTGCAGTGCCGCTGGCACTGGGTTCAATGGAGGGTGCAGTGCCGCGGACACTGGGTTCACTGGAGGGTGCAGTGCCGCGGCACTGGGTTCACTGCAGACTCCAGTGCCACTGGCACTGGATTCACTGCATGCTGCAGTGCCACTGGCAATGGGTTCACTGGACGGTGCAGTGCCTTGGGCCCTGGGTTCACTCGAATTTGAAGTGCCGCGGGCACTGGGTTTACTGGAGGGTGCAGTGCCTGGGGCACTGGGTTTCGCTGGAGCGTGCAGTGCAACGGTCATGGGTCACTGGGGGTGAACTTCCGCAGGCACTGCGTTCACTGGAGGGTGCAGTGCATCGGGCACTGCCTTCACTGGAAGCTGCAGTGTCGTGGGCAGTGTGTTCACTGGAGGCTGCAGTGCAGAGGGCACTGGGTTCACTGCACGCTGCAGTGCCTCAGGCGCTTGGTTCACGGCTGACTGCCGTGTCGCGGGCCCAGCGTTCACTCGAGTGTGCAGTGCCGCGGGCGCTGGGCTCCCTGGAGGCCGCAGTGCCGCGGGCACTGGGTTCATTGGAGTCTGCAGTGACGTGGGCACTGTGGTCCCTGGAGGCTCCAGGGCCGCGGTCCCTCGGGTCACCGGAAGCTCCAGTCCCGCGGTCGCTGGGGCGTCCTGTGCCCCGGTACGGCTGGCACTGGAGCCTGGATGGGCTGCTTGGGATTCTGAGTCTCCCTGTCTGTTTTTCCCCAGGGGTCTCTGGTTGGAGCACAGAGCTGGAGGCTGCATGGGATTGTGTGTCTCCCTCTGTCTCTCTCTTTCCCCAGGAGTTTCTGTGCCGAGACCACAGAGCCTGGAGGCTGCTTGGAATTCTGTGTCTCCCTCTCTCTGTCCTTCCCCTCCAGTTCCTCCAGGAACTGGGATTGCGGACTTCAGGCACTGGGAGTGACGTCAGGAGTGACTTCAGTCCCTGGGGGTGACTTCGGGAGTGACTTCCGTCCGTGGGAGTGACTTCGAGTGGGACTTCCGTCACCGTGTGTGTCTTTGCGAGGGACTTCCGTCACTAGGAGTGACTTCAGTCATTGGGAGTGACTGACTTCAGTCCCTGGGCATGCCCTCGGGCCGTGAGCGTGCCTGTGCCCTTCAGGCGGGGGGCTAGACTTCAGGCACAGGGTGAGAATTCACGCATGGGGCAAGCCTTCGGGCATGGGGCATGCCTTCAGGCCAGGGGCGTGCCTTCAGGCCCTGGGCGGGGCTTCATGCGTGGGGCAAGGCTTCAGGCACAGGGCTTTCCTTCAGGCCCGGGCCTTGCCTGCAGGCAAGGGGCTTTAGTACAGACACGTGGAGCTGTTTCAGGCAAGAGGCCTGCCTTCAGGAACAGGAGCCCCTTCGGGCACATGGAGCGTTTTCCAGCACGGGGCGCACCTTCAACCATGGAGCTTGTCTTCAGGCCCTGGGAGCACCTCCAGGTACAGTGAGCGGCTTCATGCACGGGGTGCGACTTCAGGCACGGGGAGCCCCTGTGCTCTTCGGGCACAGGGCGCGTCATCAGGCACTGGGCTCGCCCTCAGGCGCAGGGCGCCCTCAGGCAAGGGGTGCGCCGTCACCCACGGGGTGCGCCCTCAGAGAGCGCTTGCGCCTTCAGGCAAAGGGAATGCCTTCAGGAACGGGGAGCGCATTCAGGCACGGGGAGTGCCTTCAGGCATGGTGAGTGGCTTCAGGAACTGGAGGCTCTGTGCTGCGAGCACAGAGCCTGGAGGGGCTGCTTGGGATTCTGTGCCTCCCTCTCTGTCCTTCCCCAGGAGGCTCCGTGATGAGAGCACAGAGCCTGGGGGCTGCATGGGATTCTGTGTCTCCCTCTGTCTCTGTCTTTCCCCGGGAGTTTCCGTGCCGAGACCACAGAGCCTGGAGGCGCTGCTTGGAATTCTGCGTCTCGCTCTCTCGGTCCTTCCCCTGCAATTCCTTCAGGCACTGCGAGTGCCGACTTCAGGCACTGGCAGTGAAGACTTCAGGCACTGGGAGTGGGAGTGACGACTGCAGTCACTAGGAGTCACTTCAGACACCGAGTGTGACATTTCCTTCCGTCACTGGGAGTAACGGTGACCTCAGCAGCCACTGGCACTGGATTCACTGCATGCTGCAGTGCCGCTGGCACTGGGTTCACTGGAGGGTGCAGTGCCGCGGACACTGGGTTCACAGGAGGCTGCAGTGCCGCGGGCACTGGGTTCACTGCAGACTCCAGTGCCCCTGGCACTGGATTCACTGCATGCTGCAGTGCCCCTGGCACTGGATTCACTGCATGCTGCAGTGCCCCTGGCACTGGATTCACTGCATGCTGCAGTGCTGCTGGCACTGATTTCACTGCATTCTGCAATGCCGCTCGCAATGGGTTCACTAGAGCGTGCATTGCCGCGGGCACGATTCCCTGCAGACTGCAGTGCCGCGGGCACTGGATTCACTGCAGACTCCACTGCCCCTGGCACTGTATTCACTGCATGCTGCAGTGCCACTGGCACTGGATTCACTGCATGCTGCAGGGCCACTGGCACTGGATTCACTGCATGCTGCAGTGCCGCTGGCACTGGGTTCACTGCATGCTGCAGTGCCGCTGTCACTGGGTTCAGTGGAGGGTGCAGTGCCGCGGGCACTGGGTTCACTGGAGGGTGCAGTGCCGCGAGCACTGGGTTCACTGGAGGGTGCAGTGCCATTGGCACTGGATTCACTGCATGCTGCAGTGCCCCTGGCACTGGTTCACTTCATGATGCAGTGCCGCTGGCACTGGGTTCACTGGAGAGTGCAGTGCCGCGGACACTGGGTTCACTGGAGGGTGCAGTGCCGCGGGCACTGGGTTCACTGGAGCTTGCAGTGCCACTGGCACTGGATTCACTGCATGCTGCAGTGCCACTGGCACTGGATACACTGCAGACTCCAGTGCCACTGGCACTGGATTCACTGCATGCAGCAGTGCCACTGGCACTGGATTCACTGCATGCTGCAGTGCCGCTGGCACTGGGTTCACTGGAGGGTGCAGTGCCGCGGACACTGGGTTCACTGGAGGCTGCAGTGCCGCGGGCACTGGGTTCACTGCAGACTCCAGTGCCACTGGCACTGGATTCACTGCATGCTGCAGTGCCCCTGGCACTGGATTCACTGCATGCTGCAGTGCCCCTGGCACTGGATTCACTGCATGCTGCAGTGCTGCTGGCACTGATTTCACTGCATTCTGCAATGCCGCTCGCAATGGGTTCACTAGAGCGTGCAGTGCCGCTGGCACTGGGTTCACTGGAGGGTGCAGTGCCAGGGGCACTGGATTCACTGCATGCAGCAGTGCCACTGGCACTGGATTCACTGCATGCTGCAGTGCCGCTGGCACTGGGTTCACTGGAGGGTGCAGTGCCGCGGACACTGGGTTCACAGGAGGCTGCAGTGCCGCGGGCACTGGGTTCACTGCAGACTCCAGTGCCACTGGCACTGGATTCACTGCATTCTGCAGTGCCCCTGGCACTGGATTCACTGCATGCTGCAGTGCCCCTGGCACTGGATTCACTGCATGCTGCAGTGCTGCTGGCACTGATTTCACTGCATTCTGCAATGCCGCTCGCAATGGGTTCACTAGAGCGTGCATTGCCGCGGGCACGATTCCCTGCAGACTGCAGTGCCGCGGGCACTGGATTCACTGCAGACTCCACTGCCCCTGGCACTGTATTCACTGCATGCTGAAGTGCCACTGGCACTGGATTCTCTGCATGCTGCAGGGCCACTGGCACTGGATTCACTGCATGCTGCAGTGCCGCTGGCACTGGGTTCACTGCATGCTGCAGTGCCGCTGGCACTGGGTTCAGTGGAGGGTGCAGTGCCGCGGGCACTGGGTTCACTGGAGGGTGCAGTGCCGCGAGCACTGGGTTCACTGGAGGGTGCAGTGCCATTGGCACTGGATTCACTGCATGCTGCAGTGCCCCTGGCACTGGTTCACTTCATGATGCAGTGCCGCTGGCACTGGGTTCCCTGGAGAGTGCAGTGCCGCGGACACTGGGTTCACTGGAGGGTGCAGTGCCGCTGGCACTGGGTTCACTGGAGCTTGCAGTGCCACTGGCACTGGATTCACTGCATGCTGCAGTGCCACTGGCACTGGATACACTGCAGACTCCAGTGCCACTGGCACTGGATTCACTGCATGCAGCAGTGCCACTGGCACTGGATTCACTGCATGCTGCAGTGCCGCTGGCACTGGGTTCACTGGAGGGTGCAGTGCCGCGGACACTGGGTTCACTGGAGGCTGCAGTGCCGCGGGCACTGGGTTCACTGCCGACTCCAGTGCCACTGGCACTGGATTCACTGCATGCTGCAGTGCCCCTGGCACTGGATTCACTTCATGCTGCAGTGCCCCTGGCACTGGATTCACTGCATGCTGCAGTGCTGCTGGCACTGATTTCACTGCATTCTGCAATGCCGCTCGCAATGGGTTCACTAGAGCGTGCAGTGCCGCTGGCACTGGGTTCACTGGAGGGTGCAGTGCCAGGGGCACTGGATTCACTGCAGACTCCAGTGCCACGGTCACTGGGTTCGCTGCATGCTGCAGTGCCACTGGCACTGGCTTCACTGCATGCTGCAGTGCCCCTGGCACTGGATTCACTGCATGCTGCATGCCACTGGCAATGGATTCACTGCATGCTGCAGTGCCGCTGGCAATGGGTTCACTAGAGCGTGCAGTGCCGCTGGCACTGGGTTCACTGGAGGGTGCAGTGACAGGGGCACTGGATTCACTGCAGACTCCAGTGCCACTGGCACTGGATTCACTGCTAGCTGCAGTGCCCCTGGCACTGGATTCACTGCTAGCTGCAGTGCCCCTGGCACTGGATTCACTGCATGCTGCAGTGCCGCTGGCACTGGGTTCAATGGAGGGTGCAGTGCCGCGGGCACTGGGTTCACTGCAGACTCCAGTGCCACTGGCACTCTATTCACTGCATGCTGCAGTGCCACTGGCAATGGGTTCACTGGACGGTGCAGTGCCTTGGGCCCTGGGTTCACTCGAATTTGCAGTGCCGCGGGCACTAGGTTTACTGGAGGGTGCAGTGCCTGGGGCACTGGGTTCGCTGGAGCGTGCAGTGCAACGGTCATGGGTTCACTGGGGGTGAACTTCCGCAGGCACTGCGTTCACTGGAGGGTGCAGTGCATCGGGCACTGCCTTCACTGGAAGCTGCAGTGTCGTGGGCAGTGTGTTCACTGGAGGCTGCAGTGCAGAGGGCACTGGGTTCACTGCATGCTGCAGTGCCTCAGGCGCTTGGTTCACGGCTGACTGCCGTGTCGCGGGCCCAGCGTTCACTCGAGTGTGCAGTGCCGCGGGCGCTGGGCTCCCTGGAGGCCGCAGTGCCGCGGACACTGGGTTCATTGGAGTCTGCAGTGACGTGGGCACTGTGGTCCCTGGAGGCTCCAGGGCCGCGGTCCCTCGGGTCACCGGAAGCTCCAGTCCCGCGGTCGCTGGGGCGTCCTGTGCCCCGGTACGGCTGGCACTGGAGCCTGGATGGGCTGCTTGGGATTCTGAGTCTCCCTGTCTGTTTTTCCCCAGGGGTCTCTGGTTGGAGCACAGAGCTGGAGGCTGCATGGGATTGTGTGTCTCCCTCTCTCTGTCCTTCCCCTCCAGTTCCTCCAGGAACTGGGATTGCGGACTTCAGGCACTGGGAGTGACGTCAGGAGTGACTTCAGTCCCTGGGGGTGACTTCGGGAGTGACTTCCGTCCGTGGGAGTGACTTCGAGTGGGACTTCCGTCACTGTGTGTGTCTTTGCGAGGGACTTCCGTCACTAGGAGTGACTTCGGTCATTGGGAGTGACTGACTTCAGTCCCTGGGCATGCCCTCGGGCCCTGAGCGTGCCTGTGCCCTTCAGGCGGGGGGCTAGACTTCAGGCACAGGGTGAGAATTCACGCATGGGGCAAGCCTTCGGGCATGGGGCATGCCTTCAGGCCAGGGGCGTGCCTTCAGGCCCTGGGCGGGGCTTCATGCGTGGGGCAAGGCTTCAGGCACAGGGCTTTCCTTCAGGCACGGGCCTTGCCTGCAGGCAAGGGGCTTTAGTACAGACACGTGGAGCTGTTTCAGGCAAGAGGCCTGCCTTCAGGAACAGGAGCCCCTTCGGGCACATGGAGCGTTTTCCAGCACGGGGCGCACCTTCAACCATGGAGCTTGTCTTCAGGCCCTGGGAGCACCTCCAGGTACAGTGAGCGGCTTCATGCACGGGGTGCGACTTCAGGCACGGGGAGCCCCTCTGCTCTTCGGGCACAGGGCGCGTCATCAGGCACTGGGCTCGCCCTCAGGCGCAGGGCGCCCTCAGGCAAGGGGTGCGCCGTCACCCACGGGGTGCGCCCTCAGAGAGCGCTTGCGCCTTCAGGCAAAGGGAATGCCTTCAGGAACGGGGAGCGCATTCAGGCACGGGGAGTGCCTTCAGGCATGGTGAGTGGCTTCAGGAACTGGAGGCTCTGTGCTGCGAGCACAGAGCCTGGAGGGGCTGCTTGGGATTCTGTGCCTCCCTCTCTGTCCTTCCCCAGGAGGCTCTGTGGTGAGAGCACAGAGCCTGGGGGCTGCATGGGATTCTGTGTCTCCCTCTGTCTCTGTCTTTCCCCGGGAGTTTCCGTGCCGAGACCACAGAGCCTGGAGGCGCTGCTTGGAATTCTGCGTCTCGCTCTCTCGGTCCTTCCCCTGCAATTCCTTCAGGCACTGCGAGTGCCGACTTCAGGCACTGGCAGTGAAGACTTCAGGCACTGGGAGTGGGAGTGACGACTGCAGTCACTAGGAGTCACTTCAGACACCGAGTGTGACATTTCCTTCCGTCACTGGGAGTAACGGTGACCTCAGCAGCCGGATCAGCAGCTGGGAGTGGCTTTGACTTCAGTCCCTGGGAATGACTTCGGGAGTGACTTCCGTCACTGGGAGAGGGACTTCGAGAGGGACTTCCGTCACTGGTTGTGAATTCGGGAGTGACTTGCGTCACTGGGAGTGACATCGGGAGTGACTTCTGTCACGGGGAGTGACTTTGGGAGAGGCTTCCCTCACTTGGGAGTGACATAGCGAGTGACTTTCGTCCCTGGGAGTGACATCGGGAGGAGAGGCTTCTGTCGCTTGGAAGGACTTTGGGAGTAACTTCCTTCACTGGGAGTGACTTTGACTTCAGTCACTTGGAGTGACTTTGGGAGTGACTTCGTTCGCTGGGAACGACTCAGTCATCGGGGGTGAACGACTTCAGTCGCTGGGCATGCCCTCAGGCACTGGGCATGCCCGTGCAATTCAGGCACGGGGCGTGCCTTCAGGCGAGGGCTGTGCCTTCAGGCACCAGGCGGGGCTTCACGCACGGGGCAAGGCTTCGGGCACGGGGCTCGCCTTCATGCAAGAGGCTTGAGGACAGGCACGTGGAGCTGTTTCAGGCAAGAGGCGTGCCTTCAGGAACAGGGAGCGGCTTCGGGCCCAGGGAACATTTTCAGGCACGGTGCACGCCTTCAACCATGGGGCTTGTCTTCGGGCACTGGGAGCACCTTCAGGTACAGTGAGCGGCTTCGTGCACAGGGCACGACTTCAGGCACGCGGAGCCTCCGTGCTCTTCGGGCACAGGGCGAGACGTCGGGCACTGGGCTCGCCATCAGGCACACGGCACCCTCAGGGGAGGGGTGCACCGGCAGGCATGGCGCAAGCCTTCAGGGATTCCCTGTGCCCTTGAGTCAAGGGGAGCGCCTTCAGGCATGGGGCTTGCCTTCAGGCACTGGGAGCTTCTTCAGGCATGGGGTGAGTCTTCAGGCACGGGGAGCTCCTGTGCAATTCGGGCAAGGGGAGCACATGTGCCTTTCACCAAGGGATGCCCCGTCATGCACAGGGAACTCAAGGAGACACAGAGAATGCCCTCAGGCAGGGGTGCAGCTTCAGAGATTACCCATGCCATTCAGGCAATGGGAGTAACTACAGGCACCGGGAGTGCGTTCAGGCACGGGGAGGGCCTTCAGGCACGGTGAGTGGCTTCAAGAGCTGGAGGGTATGGGCCGAGGGCACTGGGGGTACCGGTGGCTGCAGTGCCATGGTCACCGGGGCACTGGAGGCTGCGGTGCCGAAGGCACTGTGTTCACTGTACGGTGCACTGCCGCGGGCACTGGATTCACTGCAGGCTGCAGTGCCGCTGGCACTGTGTTCACTGGAGGGTGCAGTGCCGCGGGAACTGAGTTCACTGGAGGTTGCAGTGCCGCGGTCACTGGGTTCACTGCAGACTGCAGTGCTGCTGGCACTGGGTTCACTGGAGGCTGCAGTGCCGCTGGCACTGGTTTCACTGGAGGGTGCAGTGCCGCGGGCACTGGATTCACTGCAGACTCCAGTGCCGCTGGCACTAGGTTCACTGGAGGGTGCAGTGCCACGGACACTGGAGTCAATGCAGGGTGCAGTGCCGCGGGCACTGGATTCGCTGCAGACTCCAGTGCCACTGGCACTGGATTCACTGCATGCAGCAGTGCCAGTGGCACTGGATTCACTGTATGCTTCAGTGCCGCTGGCACTGGGTTAGGTGGAGGGTGCAGTGCCGCGGGCACTGGATTCCCTGCAGACTGCAGTGCCACAGGTACTGGGTTCACTGCAGGCTGCAGTGCCGCTGGCACTGGGTTCACTGGAGGGTGCAGTACCGCTGGCACTGGGTTCACTCGAGGGTGCAGTGCCACTGGCACTGGCTTCACTGCATGCTGCAGTGCCACTGACACTGGGTTCACTGGAGGGTGCAGTGCCACTGGCACTGGCTTCACTGCATGCTGCAGTGCCACTGGAACTGGCTTCACTGCATGCTGCAGTGCCACTGGCACTGGCTTCACTGCATCCTGCAGTGCCACTGGCACTGGATTCACTGCATGCTGCAGTGCCACTGGCACTGGCTTCACTGCATGCTGCAGTGCCACTGGCAATGGGTCCACTGGAGGGTGCAGTGCCGTGGAAACTTGGTTCACTGCAGGGTGCAGTGCCGCTGGCACTGGGTTCACTGCATGCTGCAGTGCCACTGGCACTGGATTCACTGCATGCAGCAGTGCCACTGGCACTGGATTCACTGCATGCTGCAGTGCCGCTGGCACTGGGTTCACTGGAGGGTGCAGTGCCGCGGACACTGGGTTCACAGGAGGCTGCAGTGCCGCGGGCACTGGGTTCACTGCAGACTCCAGTGCCACTGGCACTGGATTCACTGCATGCTGCAGTGCCCCTGGCACTGGATTCACTGCATGCTGCAGTGCCCCTGGCACTGGATTCACTGCATGCTGCAGTGCTGCTGGCACTGATTTCACTGCATTCTGCAATGCCGCTCGCAATGGGTTCACTAGAGCGTGCATTGCCGCGGGCACGATTCCCTGCAGACTGCAGTGCCGCGGGCACTGGATTCACTGCAGACTCCACTGCCCCTGGCACTGTATTCACTGCATGCTGCAGTGCCACTGGCACTGGATTCACTGCATGCTGCAGGGCCACTGGCACTGGATTCACTGCATGCTGCAGTGCCGCTGGCACTGGGTTCACTGCATGCTGCAGTGCCGCTGGCACTGGGTTCAGTGGAGGGTGCAGTGCCGCGGGCACTGGGTTCACTGGAGGGTGCAGTGCCGCGAGCACTGGGTTCACTGGAGGGTGCAGTGCCATTGGCACTGGATTCACTGCATGCTGCAGTGCCCCTGGCACTGGTTCACTTCATGATGCAGTGCCGCTGGCACTGGGTTCCCTGGAGAGTGCAGTGCCGCGGACACTGGGTTCACTGGAGGGTGCAGTGCCGCGGGCACTGGGTTCACTGGAGCTTGCAGTGCCACTGGCACTGGATTCACTGCATGCTGCAGTGCCACTGGCACTGGATACACTGCAGACTCCAGTGCCACTGGCACTGGATTCACTGCATGCAGCAGTGCCACTGGCACTGGATTCACTGCATGCTGCAGTGCCGCTGGCACTGGGTTCACTGGAGGGTGCAGTGCCGCGGACACTGGGTTCACTGGAGGCTGCAGTGCCGCGGGCACTGGGTTCACTGCCGACTCCAGTGCCACTGGCACTGGATTCACTGCATGCTGCAGTGCCCCTGGCACTGGATTCACTTCATGCTGCAGTGCCCCTGGCACTGGATTCACTGCATGCTGCAGTGCTGCTGGCACTGATTTCACTGCATTCTGCAATGCCGCTCACAATGGGTTCACTAGAGCGTGCAGTGCCGCTGGCACTGGGTTCACTGGAGGGTGCAGTGCCAGGGGCACTGGATTCACTGCAGACTCCAGTGCCACGGTCACTGGGTTCGCTGCATGCTGCAGTGCCACTGGCACTGGCTTCACTGCATGCTGCAGTGCCCCTGGCACTGGATTCACTGCATGCTGCATGCCACTGGCAATGGATTCACTGCATGCTGCAGTGCCGCTGGCAATGGGTTCACTAGAGCGTGCAGTGCCGCTGGCACTGGGTTCACTGGAGGGTGCAGTGACAGGGGCACTGGATTCACTGCAGACTCCAGTGCCACTGGCACTGGATTCACTGCTAGCTGCAGTGCCCCTGGCACTGGATTCACTGCTAGCTGCAGTGCCCCTGGCACTGGATTCACTGCATGCTGCAGTGCCGCTGGCACTGGGTTCAATGGAGGGTGCAGTGCCGCGGGCACTGGGTTCACTGCAGACTCCAGTGCCACTGGCACTCTATTCACTGCATGCTGCAGTGCCACTGGCAATGGGTTCACTGCATGCTGCAGTGCCACTGGCAGTGCCGCTGGCACTGGGTTCACTGGAGGGTGCAGTGGCAGGGGCACTGGATTCACTGCAGACTCCAGTGCCAC
The DNA here is from genome assembly GCF_024362965.1 of Panthera pardus. Classification (NCBI taxonomy): domain Eukaryota; kingdom Metazoa; phylum Chordata; class Mammalia; order Carnivora; family Felidae; genus Panthera; species Panthera pardus. The sequence continues at coordinate 5,200 of NW_026526718.1, read as the reverse complement.
TGGCACTGGATTCACTGCATGCTGCAGTGCCCCTGGCACTGGATTCACTGCATGCTGCAGTGCCGCTGGCACTGGGTTCACTGGAGGGTGCAGTGCCGCGGACACTGGGTTCACTGCAGACTGCAGTGCTGCTGGCACTGGGTTCACTGGAGGGTGCAGTGCCGCGAGCACTTGCTTCACTGGAGGGTGCAGTGCCATTGGCACTGGATTCACTGCATGCTGCAGTGCCACTGGCACTGTATTCACTGCATGCTGCGGTGCCCCTGGCACTGGTTCACTTCATGATGCAGTGCCGCTGGCACTGGGTTCACTGGAGGGTGCAGTGCCGCGGACACTGGGTTCACTGGAGGGTGCAGTGCCGCGGGCACTGTATACACTGCAGACTCCAGTGCCACTGGCACTGGATTCACTGCATGCAGCAGTGCCACTGGCACTGGATTCACTGCGCGCTGCAGTGCCGCTGGCAATGGGTTCACTGGAGGGTGCAGTACCGCTGGCACAGGGTTCACTGGAGGGTGCAGTGCCACTGACACTGGATTCACTGCATGCTGCAGTGCCACTGGCACTGGATACACTGCAGACTCCAGTGCCACTGGCACTGGATTCACTGCATGCAGCAGTGCCACTGGCACTGGATTCACTGCATGCTGCAGTGCAGCTGGCACTGGGTTCAGTGGAGGGTGCAGTCCCGCGGGCACTGGATTCCCTGCAGACTGAAGTGCCACAGGTACTGGGTTCACTGCAGGCTGCAGTGCCACTGGCACTGGGATCACTGGAGGGTGCAGTACCGTTGGCAATGGATTCACTGCATGCTGCAGTGTCACTGGCACAGGATTCTCTGCATGCTGCAGTGCCGCTGGCACTGGATTCACTGCATGCTGCAGTGCCCCTGGCACTGGATTCACTGTATGCTGCAGTGCTGCTGGCAATGGGTTCACTAGAGCGTGCAGTGCCCCTGGCACTGGGTTCACTGGAGGGTGCAGTGCCAGGGGCACTGGATTCACTGCAGACTCCAGTGCCACTGGCACTGGATTCACTGCTAGCTGCAGTGCCCCTGGCACTGGATTCACTGCATGCTGCAGTGCCGCTGGCACTGGGTTCACTGGAGGCTGCAGTGCCGCGGACACTGGGTTCACTGGAGGGTGCAGTGCCGCGGGCACTGGGTTCACTGCAGACTCCAGTGACACTGGAACTGGCTTCACTGCATGCTGCAGTGCCACTGGCACTGGCTTCACTGCATCCTGCAGTGCCACTGGCACTGGATTCACTGCATGCTGCAGTGCCACTGGCACTGGCTTCACTGCATGCTGCAGTGCCACTGGCAATGGGTCCACTGGAGGGTGCAGTGCCGTGGAAACTTGGTTCACTGCAGGGTGCAGTGCCGCTGGCACTGGGTTCACTGCATGCTGCAGTGCCACTGGCACTGGATTCACTGCATGCAGCAGTGCCACTGGCACTGGATTCACTGCATGCTGCAGTGCCGCTGGCACTGGGTTCACTGGAGGGTGCAGTGCCGCGGACACTGGGTTCACAGGAGGCTGCAGTGCCGCGGGCACTGGGTTCACTGCAGACTCCAGTGCCACTGGCACTGGATTCACTGCATGCTGCAGTGCCCCTGGCTCTGGATTCACTGCATGCTGCAGTGCCCCTGGCACTGGATTCACTGCATGCTGCAGTGCTGCTGGCACTGATTTCACTGCATTCTGCAATGCCGCTCGCAATGGGTTCACTAGAGCGTGCATTGCCGCGGGCACGATTCCCTGCAGACTGCAGTGCCGCGGGCACTGGATTCACTGCAGACTCCACTGCCCCTGGCACTGTATTCACTGCATGCTGCAGTGCCACTGGCACTGGATTCACTGCATGCTGCAGGGCCACTGGCACTGGATTCACTGCATGCTGCAGTGCCGCTGGCACTGGGTTCACTGCATGCTGCAGTGCCGCTGGCACTGGGTTCAGTGGAGGGTGCAGTGCCGCGGGCACTGGGTTCACTGGAGGGTGCAGTGCCGCGAGCACTGGGTTCACTGGAGGGGTGCAGTGCCATTGGCACTGGATTCACTGCATGCTGCAGTGCCCCTGGCACTGGTTCACTTCATGATGCAGTGCCGCTGGCACTGGGTTCCCTGGAGAGTGCAGTGCCGCGGACACTGGGTTCACTGGAGGGTGCAGTGCCGCGGGCACTGGGTTCACTGGAGCTTGCAGTGCCACTGGCACTGGATTCACTGCATGCTGCAGTGCCACTGGCACTGGATACACTGCAGACTCCAGTGCCACTGGCACTGGATTCACTGCATGCAGCAGTGCCACTGGCACTGGATTCACTGCATGCTGCAGTGCCGCTGGCACTGGGTTCACTGGAGGGTGCAGTGCCGCGGACACTGGGTTCACTGGAGGCTGCAGTGCCGCGGCACTGGGTTCACTGCCGACTCCAGTGCCACTGGCACTGGATTCACTGCATGCTGCAGTGCCCCTGGCACTGGATTCACTTCATGCTGCAGTGCCCCTGGCACTGGATATTCACTGCATGCTGCAGTGCTGCTGGCACTGATTTCACTGCATTCTGCAATGCCGCTCGCAATGGGTTCACTAGAGCGTGCAGTGCCCCTGGCACTGGGTTCACTCGAGGGTGCAGTGCCAGGGGCACTGGATTCACTGCAGACTCCAGTGCCAAGGTCACTGGGTTCGCTGCATGCTGCAGTGCCACTGGCACTGGCTTCACTGCATGCTGCAGTGCCCCTGGCTCTGGATTCACTGCATGCTTCAGTGCCCCTGGCACTGGATTCACTGCATGCTGCAGTGCTGCTGGCACTGATTTCACTGCATTCTGCAATGCCGCTCGCAATGGGTTCACTAGAGCGTGCATTGCCGCGGGCACGATTCCCTGCAGACTGCAGTGCCGCGGGCACTGGATTCACTGCAGACTCCACTGCCCCTGGCACTGTATTCACTGCATGCTGCAGTGCCACTGGCACTGGATTCACTGCATGCTGCAGGGCCACTGGCACTGGATTCACTGCATGCTGCAGTGCCGCTGGCACTGGGTTCACTGCATGCTGCAGTGCCGCTGGCACTGGGTTCAGTGGAGGGTGCAGTGCCGCGGGCACTGGGTTCACTGGAGGGTGCAGTGCCGCGAGCACTGGGTTCACTGGAGGGTGCAGTGCCATTGGCACTGGATTCACTGCATGCTGCAGTGCCCCTGGCACTGGTTCACTTCATGATGCAGTGCCGCTGGCACTGGGTTCCCTGGAGAGTGCAGTGCCGCGGACACTGGGTTCACTGGAGGGTGCAGGTGCCGCGGGCACTGGGTTCACTGGAGCTTGCAGTGCCACTGGCACTGGATTCACTGCATGCTGCAGTGCCACTGGCACTGGATACACTGCAGACTCCAGTGCCACTGGCACTGGATTCACTGCATGCAGCAGTGCCACTGGCACTGGATTCACTGCATGCTGCAGTGCCGCTGGCACTGGGTTCACTGGAGGGTGCAGTGCCGCGGACACTGGGTTCACTGGAGGCTGCAGTGCCGCGGGCACTGGGTTCACTGCCGACTCCAGTGCCACTGGCACTGGATTCACTGCATGCTGCAGTGCCCCTGGCACTGGATTCACTTCATGCTGCAGTGCCCCTGGCACTGGATTCACTGCATGCTGCAGTGCTGCTGGCACTGATTTCACTGCATTCTGCAATGCCGCTCGCAATGGGTTCACTAGAGCGTGCAGTGCCCCTGGCACTGGGTTCACTCGAGGGTGCAGTGCCAGGGGCACTGGATTCACTGCAGACTCCAGTGCCAAGGTCACTGGGTTCGCTGCATGCTGCAGTGCCACTGGCACTGGCTTCACTGCATGCTGCAGTGCCCCTGGCACTGGATTCACTGCATGCTGCAGTGCCACGGGCAATGGATTCACTGCATGCTGCAGTGCCGCTGGCAATGGGTTCACTAGAGCGTGCAGTGCCGCTGGCACTGGGTTCACTGGAGGGTGCAGTGACAGGGGCACTGGATTCACTGCAGACTCCAGTGCCACTGGCACTGGATTCACTGCTAGCTGCAGTGCCCCTGGCACTGGATTCACTGCTAGCTGCAGTGCCCCTGGCACTGGATTCACTGCATGCTGCAGTGCCGCTGGCACTGGGTTCAATGGAGGGTGCAGTGCCGCGGACACTGGGTTCACTGGAGGGTGCAGTGCCGCGGCACTGGGTTCACTGCAGACTCCAGTGCCACTGGCACTGGATTCACTGCATGCTGCAGTGCCACTGGCAATGGGTTCACTGGACGGTGCAGTGCCTTGGGCCCTGGGTTCACTCGAATTTGAAGTGCCGCGGGCACTGGGTTTACTGGAGGGTGCAGTGCCTGGGGCACTGGGTTCGCTGGAGCGTGCAGTGCAACGGTCATGGGTTCACTGGGGTGAACTTCCGCAGGCACTGCGTTCACTGGAGGGTGCAGGCATCGGGCACTGCCTTCACTGGAAGCTGCAGTGTCGTGGGCAGTGTGTTCACTGGAGGCTGCAGTGCAGAGGGCACTGGGTTCACTGCACGCTGCAGTGCCTCAGGCGCTTGGTTCACGGCTGACTGCCGTGTCGCGGGCCCAGCGTTCACTCGAGTGTGCAGTGCCGCGGGCGCTGGGCTCCCTGGAGGCCGCAGTGCCGCGGGCACTGGGTTCATTGGAGTCTGCAGTGACGTGGGCACTGTGGTCCCTGGAGGCTCCAGGGCCGCGGTCCCTCGGGTCACCGGAAGCTCCAGTCCCGCGGTCGCTGGGGCGTCCTGTGCCCCGGTACGGCTGGCACTGGAGCCTGGATGGGCTGCTTGGGATTCTGAGTCTCCCTGTCTGTTTTTCCCCAGGGGTCTCTGGTTGGAGCACAGAGCTGGAGGCTGCATGGGATTGTGTGTCTCCCTCTGTCTCTCTCTTTCCCCAGGAGTTTCTGTGCCGAGACCCACAGAGCCTGGAGGCTGCTTGGAATTCTGTGTCTCCCTCTCTCTGTCCTTCCCCTCCAGTTCCTCCAGGAACTGGGATTGCGGACTTCAGGCACTGGGAGTGACGTCAGGAGTGACTTCAGTCCCTGGGGGTGACTTCGGGAGTGACTTCCGTCCGTGGGAGTGACTTCGAGTGGGACTTCCGTCACTGTGTGTGTCTTTGCGAGGGACTTCCGTCACTAGGAGTGACTTCAGTCATTGGGAGTGACTGACTTCAGTCCCTGGGCATGCC